>NC_045453.1:55235202-55477099 GCF_002776525.5 Piliocolobus tephrosceles | reverse complement strand
TCTTTCTTTTTGGCCTATAGAGTCAGCTGTGAGATTTACCAGCACATCACTGCCTTTTTACTTCATTACTGATCTCTAGAATGGTAAATAACAACAGTACCTGCTTCATTGGATTGCTGTGAGAATTAAATGATACAGAAGACATTCATGTCACAATGTGTTTGGTAAATAAATATAATCTGCTCTTGTAAGTATTTTAACAGTCAATGGATTTTCTGGGTTTCTTTTGGTTAATGATGCAGCAATCAGGTGTCCTAGAAATTGCAGACTGTGCTGACCTGGAGGGAGGAAGTCCCTTTCAAATCCCTATCCAGACTCCTCTAAGACTCAGATTTTTAAAACAAAGCAAAATGCAAAAGCAACTCTTCACTTGCGGATGACTCAATTTCCTTTTTGGGAGGCTCAACTCTGCTTCCCAGGAATCAGCAGCGATTAGCGATAAAAAGAGTAACCCTCATGACCCCAGGTGACCATCAGAACGCTAGAGCAGGAAGGAGCCTGTTGATTAAGTGCTGACCTGCAAAATTACCAGCACAGGTGTCCAACAATTTCATTCTTGAGAAGCCAGAGTTGAGTTTCTGGGGTTGCTTTGGAGGGTTCAGGACATGCTGCAGGGTAATAGGAAGGACATGGGGTGAGAAAAAGGTTCCTGCCAAGTTGCTGAGAGACACATGATAGCTCAACAGGGAACCAAGAGTCAGGTTTAATATTGTTTCTGCACCACACTTAATAATTGAGGTCAATGGTTTATCAAGTCCTCACTGAGGACCACAGAGAGGACAGGCTTCTAAGTGCAGAGAGGCAGCAGTAAAGGCTGAGGCTGCAGGAAACATAATCAGAGTTTAAAACACTAACACTTACCTGCCGGTATGGTTGAGAGGCATTCCAATAACCCTTGGCCCCTGACTTTTCACTGTGCCAAAATCCAAACTGTCACACCAGGTCTTGAATAACCTTTGAAAATGTGTGCTTTCCCACCTAGTTAAGGCAAAGTTGCCTCAAAGACAAAGATCACATTAGCACAGATGCTCTTATAAGATCAATTACCATCAATGGTCACTGCCTGGAAGTTGGACCTGAAAATGACATGCTGGATAGTCATACTCTTGTTAGATGAGGTGTGTGTCTGATAAGTGGGAAACAGCTTGATTTAAGGGACATTTTGGTCCAATGGCCAGCGCAGTAATGATCTTGGGAAGCATGAAGCTACATCTTATTTTGAGCAATAGGGTACGGGGCACAGGAGGTGCAAAATAAGTCAGGGAGTCCAGTTAACATGTGAGATGGGAGCTTAAGGATAGGGACAGAGCATGCAGAAAGCACAAGGGACACAGATTTTTGCTGGACGTTTTGCCTGTGCTAACTGGTGAATTAGACTGCACAACAGGAAAGAAGCTTGTGATAGCAAAAGGGGTCGAAAACGGGAAGGACACTCAGAGGGCAGGAACTATGACAGGGCTCTGCAGCCTTGTGGGCAGCAGGGAGAGTGTATTTTTGGCCCGTGGGTCTCGTGAGCTGGAAGAAATCAGGAAAGGGAAGCTGAGCATTTAATCCTACATAGATCACAGGCTAATCGTGCCCATTTAGTGTTTGAAAGTGAGAATTTGTCGAGGCTTTGTGACAGCCTTGAAACCGCAGGCATTAGAGGATAGAAGTCCTGAGCCCAGAAGGAGGCAGGCACTCCCATCTGCCCAACTTGGTCTTTAACAGCTTCCAACTCTTTAATATTCCAAAGCAGAATCAGATGAAGCAGAAGTGCTCATAATAGTACTCCAATTTAGCCTGTATCTTCTCTCTCTTTCTTTTGTCCTGGGGGCCATGTGCCATTAGGAGCAGAGGTTGTGAATGTTCCAGAAATTCCTTGGGATGCAGGAGAGAAGCAGCCTTCCTCCCGTGCAGAAAATGACTACTGAACACACTAAATGCCAGGCACACGCCTTGTACGAGGGTGCAGTTGTGAGGGGTGGCACCCAGAGGCAGTGTCCTCCTGTTCTGTATTACTCTTTGCCTGACCTTTTCAGTAGACTTCAGAGTTGGTCATCATGACTTCCTGGACTCATCTCCTTCCATCTTTCTTTCCTGAGCTCTGAGAAGCAAAGTTAAATTCAGATCCAAAGTGCTGGGCATAGGAGTCTTTTTTGTAATAATTCAAACTTTGTTGTTTTATCTCTAAATTTGGCCTGCTTCTATGGTGCTTGAGACTTAGCAAGTTCTCACTACTGTTAGCTGTTGTTGTTGTGGCTGTCAGTATTATTTAAAACTGATAAAAACTGCACAGGGAAGTTGACACAGTCAGATATTAAGGTAACCTCACCTCAGACTTGATTCCTAACAAACCTCAGTGAATATTCAGTTTTTAGTTTTATCGCATATGTATTACACATGACTACATGGGAAGGTGAAGATCGTCCAGTTGTTTGCTTTGAAAGAAGGAAAGAGTGAGAATATACAAATGAATGAAAAAAAATATTTTGGTCACACTTTTTCTCTTGGCTTTGCAATAATAAAATATGTAGTGGGATTTTTATTTTGCTTTAGAATTTTTAGTTGTTTTTTCCTTTTTGAAGTGCTCCTTCAGAGGAAACAAACCTTTCTATTGACACTGAAAATGAGTCATAAGAGAAGTGTTGCTACTTTCCTTTTGAGGGATTTTTTTTATTTAGTTTTGTTTCCATTAAGTTTTAGCAACAGGAAAATATGGACTTTCAGCATCCACAGGGATATGATCAAATGGAAACATATGCTCCCTGTTTGTCCATTATTACAAACCATGAGAAAACTCACAAATCGCTCATAGACTTTCTAGAAAGGTTGATTTCACAAAATATTTGACCAAATAGCCTACCACTTCCTTAATATTTCTGAAACCAAATGGGTATTTGTGTTTCAAACAAGCAAAGTTGATTTTTAAAAAAAGCAGCTGATGAAAGGCCCAAATTGCATATGGGTCAACTATTTTTATTGCAGAAACCCTAGAGAGTGGATGAGAGATGGGTCAGTGGGCACAGAAGCCCACCTGCAACTGCACTCACACTTTGGCCTGCATTGCCAAAGAGACCAACATATCAGCAATTGATTGGAAATGCCACAAAGATGATCTGAGATCAGGAAAGCAAATGCCAATCAATCATTGAGCCTAGGCAATAATATATGAGCTAAAGGCATATATCAAACCTGTAGAAAATTAGAAGACTTGCCTAACATGGCTGAGAATGCTACATGTGAACCAACTTTTAGAATAATTCAGCCTTTTTTTTTTTTTTCAGTCCCCTAGAATAAAAAGGGCATATCTAAACTGTTGAATTTATTTTGATTAAATCAAGAATTTCCTCCTGTATCCTCAGGATCTGGTATTGAGTAGGGACATGATAAACACTTGTCAACTGGAAGGACTCTATTAGCAGCACCTGGTCTCCATTTGATTTTTTAACCTGATTAGGATGTCCAACCATAATGACCAAAATGTCTGCCTTCAGTTACAGTACTTGTACCCCGAGGAAGTGAAATAATTTAGCCCCCGGCCCCCCACCCCACTCCATTTTCTCAACTGCAAACAAAGTGATTGGACCTTATCTGGTTGCTTTCAGTTCTGTAAAAGAGAGAGGTCAAATTCACTTTATGTTGTCAAGGATTCATTTTCCGTTTTGTGAGATACCTGGTTTTTAGATTCCTCTCCCTTTCAAATTTTTCTCCAGTTCTTCCTGCTTTCTGCATCCTCTTCCTGCCTTTCCATTGTTTTCTCTTTAACAATCACCCACTAGAAAATATGCAGAGGTAAGTGAAAAATGCATCTCATGCTCTGTTTAATGTATCCTCAAAAAGACTTCATGGTACAAGGGTGGTTAGGATGCTGTGTTCTCTGTGGGTTTCTACTTTTATTGTATTATAATTTATATTTTCATGCTATTACAACTCTGTGATTTATTTTACTATCCCAGATATGGTGAAAAATAATACTAATATGTGTGTGTTTTGTTTTTAGCTGGGTATTAGCAAAAATTATTCCATTTTCCCTGAGACATCTTGTTCCAACCACCTTGCAATGCAGCTATTTTGATAACTTCATGTCACTATTAATCATGTGCCTACAGGAAACAGATAAACTCTGAAACAGAATTCAGCTCAGGAAAGGTTTATTCATTATCTCCTAGGTGCCTGGCTCTGGTGCCAGGTGTTTAGAGGGTACAAAGGTGAGTATGTCAGGGCCCATGGTGGAGACGGCAGGAGAAGCTGAGTGAGAATTTACATACTCCTCGTGTATGACTTACGTATCAAAGGAAAGGCCCAAAGTTCTTAGAGTATTAAAGCAAGGGAGAAACCATGTATGTGCATGGAAGTGATTTGTTTGGGTGAAGTCCTTGGGGTCTATGAGAGTGAAGCTTTTCCATATCCTGGAGTGCTTGGGTATAGAATTCAAATCTTCCTCAGTTGGCAAAGGGGTACCAAATGGAAGGCTTTTACCCAGGAAACCATGATGCCACTGGTGCTTTGCGAAGATGAATCTGGCAGGAGCATGCAGGGTAGTCCGGGGGCGGGGAAGGGAGGCCTGGAAAGAGCCTCTCCGTGTCCTGCTCCTGGTTGCACTGCTTCTTTGCCAATCCCTACTCCATGTGGTTGCAGCAGCTCACAGCTATAAAAATGTGTTGACCCAAGAGGTTTAATATTAACCAAAGTTATAGTCAAAGTCAATTTGGAGGATTCAAGAAAAAATCTGATGCTAATAGAGAAATAGAAGTCAATATTTGTAATGTGAGTCACAGGCTCAAAATAGAAAAGTAAAACACATCACTGCTACAGTTCCCAGAGGGCTGTGGGTTACACAGCGCAGCAGATCTGTGAACCAGGCCTCACCACCCTCTAGGTCTATTTTAAAATTTCCTTTGGCCCCTTCCTCTAATTCCTAAATTCCAGAGCCTGATATTCTAGTGGAAGTCACCAGATATTCGGCCCTGGTGAAGTCATAGCTTGTTTTGAGTGGGTCAATGGAAAAAAAGATTTTTTTTCCCCTAGTTGTGTATAACCTTCTTCTCTAGTGACGTGGCATGGAACGAACTTATCATGATTTTATTTTGTAGTCCATACTTCATTCTACAGTGGCTATCATTATTTAAAACTTCATCTCTTATGTGTTGCCTATTTGGAAGAAGGCAAAGGAGAAGAGAAGGAAGCAGAAATATTCAGAATGATATGTATTTTTTGTTTTATCACAAAATTTACATAGTAATACCAGAGAGGAGGGTGTTGTCCACTGGAGGGGCTGTGACATGTTGAGAAGCTTCTAGAATTTTCTTTGAATCTTCTTGTGAGCATTCATGATATGGCTTTATTCTAACTCAGATGCTAATCCTGGTCAGAGGCTTGAATGTGTTTTCCTGAGTGTGATCAGAAAATGAAAAGATTCATGAAGATAAAGGAAAATAAAAGAGCAAATCATAGCACGTATACTCAGTGATCAGGAGTTACTTTCTTAACAGTGCTTCACCTAGTTTATGTTGTGGGATGTATAACACACAAGGCTAAAATTAGCTGCTCTTCACCCAATGTGTTGGAATGCTATGGGGCTAGATAGTATCTTATCACTAGTGACCACAGGAAGGACAACTCATTAAAAACTGAGTCTTCAAGGGCCAAGGCGGGTTTGATAGAGTCTGAGATTTACAACCCAGGCTGCTGTAAATGAATCCTCTGGAAGGCCAGAGAAATGTGTGATACTTAGTTCTCCCTTGATTTCTTTTTATTGCTTTGCAAGAAGCCCAGCTTATAAAGTTCAGTTTGAACATTATCTGCTTCAAAGAGGGGCCTGGTGATGAGACCAGAGATGATCAGACAACAAGGAAACAGGAAGTGGTGAGGATGGGTGCAGCCAGAGCAGAGCAGACAGGCAGCTGATGAACAAAGCTGGGCAAGGAATTAGCTTGAAGACTCTGTCTCAGGATTGGCCATTTTTCCTCCTTTCTCATCCAGACCTTGTCAAGATCCTGTGGTTTATCGTAAGTCACCAATCCCTAACCAGCATCTGCTTCCTCATCAGCACGATGGTCATAGTCCCATCTCCCTCTCAGCATGTTTTCAGAAGTAATTAATGCTTGTGATATGTTTTGAGATCACTGATAAAAGACATTCTACCTGCCCAGGGTATTATTACATTATCTTATTTTCCTCTTCATAGTCAGGATCAGACCCATGATAATTTAGAAACGAGACAAATTAGTAAAACGTCGTATGTGAAGGTTGCCTCAACAATTGGATATCTGTTGAACTGGGCATTGCACTTGAATTATATACACAAAATGTGGTGCTGACCTACATCTTAAGAAATCTTAATTACTTTCAGATTCTGTCAGGTTACATTTCATGACTCTACTTAGATTTCCTTAGAAACGGTAAATCATTAAGAGCAAGGCATCCACTGACGTTGCCCATCAAAATGGACTTAGTACCTAGCCCCAGAAATGCCCAAACTACACGTGACCTTTTGCGCATTTATTTCTGTCTCCTTAGAGGACTGTGTATCTGTTTGAAGAATAGGAGAATAGACGGGATGTATAGCAACTGGTAATTTCAGTTTATGATGCTCATGTGAAAATTGGATTGTCACCAAAACCCTTCAGGGTAGGATCCTCCTCTTACAAAACTCAGCACTGTACTTCATGTGAGGCATAGATTAAGAGAGCTTTTTCCTTCTCCAAGGAAGGGGCACTGGCTTGAAAGCTTACCTGGTTATTAAAGGTACTTCCATCAGATCTTTCGAAAGAAAGGTGGAGATGACCAAAGGGCAGAAGGTCACCTACGTAATAAGATCCACATGAGACAATAATTAAAATGGAATGCTTAAGGAGGATGCATGTGTCCTGACCATATAATTCTCAATAAAATTACTCTAAATTGATCGTCATTGTAAATGAGATTTTCCAAAAGGTCACCTCCCATTTCATCTAAAATTCTTTATAAGAAATTCATGGATGAAACTCAGGGGATAGCCAAATGTTTTGAAATGAATGCAAAATGTTATCTATTTGAGTATTTTTCTGGGAAAATAGTTTATCCCCCTTTATTTATATTTCTAACAAACATGGTCCATGACGCTTAAGAACCACAGTACCATGTGAAATCGTATAGATTAGTCATGTGAAATTGATATGCAGTATAGGTTTGTCTCCAAATGCAGATTAGGCATTTTATTTTCAGACAATATTTAGTTGTGTTTTCCTTGATGCCATCCTGATTTTTATTTTCCTGTAATCCTCATCTAATCACAATGTTCTACCAAAGCCTGAAGGTGCATATAAAATATGTGATGTGACCTTTTACCCATTTGGAGATATAGAAAAGCATCCTAGGAGGTGTGTCAATTACAGCTCTTCTCAATAGAGAACAAAGATCATCTCTTGGAATATGGCCTAAGGTTGTAGGGAGGGGGACAGCGACAAAGGATCAACGTCATGGTGGGGCTGAACCCATGCATTCTAATCAGTTGCCATTTCCCATTCTCCACCCCATGCAACATGCGATGCTGGCATTTTAACCAAGAGACAGATGTTAGGGAAAGGACAGGTAGTACAGGCTGCCACCATAGATCTTGAAACATGGCAGGGACATATAACTTGGTGTTTAAGGGCACTTAAACTCTGAGTTGGGAGAGTAAGTTTGGGTAAGACCCAATGAGCCTTGTCCGTAAGAATGTTTGCAGGGTGACCTAGACTGAAGATCAGGCTGGAGATAAGGAGAGGGAGTAGAAATTACTCCCTAGCATGGTTCTCTTAGGAAGTAGCCTGGATATCTTTGGAAGGCATAGGCTTTAATCTCCCCTTCCATCATATGAATGGTGACTGGCGTCATGAGTATGTATACCAGGAAATGTCCCAGGCCACATCTTGAGTGAGCAAGGGTTAGCTAAGGCATACCACGTAGTTGGTCTGGTGAAGAGAGAAACTGAGATTGAGAAAAGCAAGAATTCAAGGGTTACCTTGCATATCAGCATGGCTGCAGAGAGCAGCATCTGTCAGTGGTCCAAACCACAGGGTCTATGGTAGATTGTCTACAGAGATAACAGGCCACAACTTCTCTCAAGTCTGCATATGCGTGCTACTTCTCCCATCAATCGGGGGAGTCTATTTCCCTACCTCTTGAATCTGGGTTGATCTTGAGCCTTACACTAAGCTTTTGAATGATGCAGAAGGGAGGTCTGGGATTTCCAAACTCAGGCCTTAAGAGATCTGGTAGTTTCTACTTTAACTCTCACTATTCTGAGACACCACATGAAAAAGCCCAGGCTACCCAGCTGGAGAGAGAGGCTAGGTAGAGAGGAAGGCAGTGGAGCATAAGCGACCACATGGAGGTCTCTCAAGGAGAGGCCACGAGGAGAACCAAGGTGCTCCAGCAGCCAGCCAGCACCAGGGCCATATTAGATCCTTCAGCTCAACCCAGCCCAGCCCAGCTCGACCGACAGCTGAGTGCAGCTGCGTTAGTCCAGCCAATCCCATGTGAAGCAGAGACAAGCTGTTCCATTCAGCCCTGCCCGAATTCCTGACCCACAGGATCATGAGCAATGAAATGATAGTTGTTTTAAGTCACTATGTTCTGAGGTGATTTGGCACACACAGCCATAGATAACTGAAACAATGTCTGAATGGTCCCGGGGAACTTAGGCAGAATTCAAGATTGTAACCTCTTAGATGTGCTAAGTGAGGTTTGGAAGAGGGAAATTTAGACAGAAAAGTGCTAGCCTTGTGGTCTTTCTGGCTTAAAATGAAACCCCAGAATCTTCCCAAAGTACAGCTCTTTGGGGAGAAGACGGGCAAAAATAAGAATGTACAGGTTTTTGTACGGACTGTACGTGCATATGGGAGAAAACCCATTCATCTTCCCCTTGCTGGTGAGGAGACTTCTGATGGCCTTTGTCTTGGTTAGAACTGGTGTAGGTAGCCCTGCAGGCTGGATGCAGGCATGGCAGGTGGCGTTATTTCAAGCAGCTGGTGCTGTTCATACAACCAACTCATGTGCCCTCTGCCCAGCAGAAGACAGAGGAGAAGCCCAGGCCACCAACCAGACACTAAGGAAGGTTTTGTGCCAGACACTTGGCAGTCACCTTAAAGAGACAAAAAGCTAAATTAGATATAGTTTCTATTTGCAAAAAGTACACCATCTTGGGTTTTACTTTTTTTACATGTCTTACTTTCAGAGTTGCCCTTGGTGTCAAATTGTATCAAATCTCACCTAGCCAAAGCGTGGCAGGGATTCAGAAATCTCTTGGGAGAGCTGTCCTAGGCCCTGCTGGCCTCTGGGACAAGAATGCAAGCCTGAGTGCATACACTCCAGCTCTGTCTGTTGGCGTAAGAGTGCATAGGTCTTTGAGGTTTTGCAGGTAATTCTGATACCTACAATTTTTATTTATTTATTTATGAGTCAGAATCTTGCTCTGTCACCCAGGCTGGAGTGCACTGGCGGGGTCTCAGCTCACTGCAACCTCCGCCTCCTGGGTTCAAGTGATTCTCATGCCTCAGCCTCCCACGTAGCTAGGATTACAGGCATGTGCCACCACACCCAGTTAATTTTTGTAATTTTAGTAGAAACGGGGTTTCACCGTGTTGGCCAGGCTGGTCTCAAACTCCTGACCTTAGATGAACCATCTGCCTTGGGCTACACATTTTAAAATAAGCAGATGATTTATCCTCAGTGACTCAGTGAATAAGGGAATACTTAAATATTTAGCAAGAATTTACAGAATCTCTATTTTATATGAGCCCCAAGTGGAACCAATTGCAGAAGGATAGAAAAGTCTTCTTGACATGTTTCCCTGGGCACTGGGGTGTTTCTTAATTTGCTGCTGTTGCTTCTGCTATTTCTAATTGGTTTTGTTACCTCCATTCTTTGTGTTGAATTTACCTGAGGTGTGGAGAAGTTGAGGCCAGAGTTAACGTTTATAGCATTAATTCAAACCCCAGAAGACAGGACATTGATAAGAGAAGAAAGGAAAGGTAGACAAAAGATTATCTACAAGCCAGTCCCTCCTGCTACTCTTTAACTGAAACCATGAAGAATGAACCCAAGCTTAATACATTTGTATGCCCTGTGTTGTGTATTTGTGTGCATGATGTTGTGGGTTATTGTATGCATCACTGTTCCTTTGAGAACTTAGTGGAATTCCAGTAGGTTCCAATTTAACCCATCAAACAGTGTCATAAATCAGGAACAATTTACCTTCCTGATCTAACTGCGAAGGACTTCACTCAGATTAAAAAGAGTTAAAGTTCCAAGGGAATCACTAACTCTCCTTTGTTGGGAAAAGTCCCCCTAATGTGACGTTTCCTCACATTCCAGCCATACCTTATGGTGGAGGAACTAGGAGATTTCCGGGTCCATGGTGTATAATTTAATGATTTGTGAAAGGCAAGAATGTTAACTTAGTTGATTACTCAAAACTGACTGATAAGGTATCAGACAGGTTAATTTGCTACTTTTCTAACCTCTCCCAGAGAACTTGAACCAAAGCCTCCTTCTCCATAGGTCATTGTTATTGCCCTCCGCATGGAAGGCTAAGGGTTTTTGAAGGAAACAAGCATTTTATTCCTGTGCTTTCATTTGCTCCATCATTTTATGCCAAGGAGACAGCCTTTATTTGTGATAACCTCATTATTTCCTCAACAACCAATGGTGATGTCACAGTTGAAATATTTTGATCTCAGATGGAAAAAGAACCCTGGCAGATAAGGCCTGTTTACACTGAGAAATAGGGCTTAGTGCTGAGGGTAAAGAGCAAGGCATTCTAGTTTTAATTCAGACACCAACAGTTATCAGAGTGTTATCTGGGAGACAAACTCCTGCGGATTCTGTGATCTAAAAGAGTGACTTTTGACTCGTACCTTGTTCCTTATAGCCATCGCCTCCATGGAATCCTACAACCCCGTTTCTGGAAGGGACCAAAAGAGCATCAGTCTTTTCATTTGCCTGCAGAGGTTTAGGAGATCTCTGTTTACCTTGGTCTGGGAAGCTTGTTTTATATGTATTCTTGAGAAGATGTTTATTCTCTGAAAAGAGCCAATGAAGAAATTGTTGCTTTATATGCATTTATTACAGGAAATAAGGCTAAAGTCAAAAGTTTTAAAAGTGAATTATAGGCCGGGCACAGTAGCTCATGCCTGTAATCCCAGCACTTTGGGAGGCCGAGGCGGGTGAATCACCTGAGGTCAGGAGTTCGACACCAACCTGGCCAACATGGTGAAACGCTGTCTCTACTAAAAATACAAAAAGTTAGCCAGGCATGGTTGTGGGCACCTGTAATCCCAGCTACTTGGGAGGCTGAGGCAGGAGAATCACTTGAACCCGGGAGGCAGAGGTTGCAGTGAGCCGAGATCGCACCACTGCACTCCAGCCTGGGTACTAAGAGAGAAACTCCATCTCAAAAAAAAAAAAAAAGTGAATAATAAATTGAAATGGTCTCAATTGCATCCTTGAGTACTTGGCATTTAACAAGCCAAAGGATGTTTTTAATGATAAAATAACCCTGTGAGAGTACATAAAAATTCCACAATAGGATTCTATCATGTATGAGAGATTTAAAAAAAAACACTACTAACAATAACATGTAAGATTACATTTACAGAATTATATACAGAAGATATACTAGTAATATAGACCCCCAATATATGTCTAAACAATTCAAAATGATCTAAACTTCTTTTCTACTCAGATTTTATTATTTTAAGAAACACATGCATGTGCACGTTTAGACTGTTAGTTATACATATATTTTTTCAATTTAATTGGGTGAGATATTTGTGGCAAGTGAATGCAGGCTTCAAATGTGGGTTGAGTGGGAAATAAAATTCAGATTTAAGGATGATCATCTAAAGCTATTATGTCATTAACATTATAGCAGGCATAGCAATAGGTTAACATTATAGACCTGGGAAAGCTGGACCGAGTTGGGAGATGGTGATGGTCCTAAAAAAGCCCTGATAATTATTTAGCATGAAGTTATATAGCCTTCAGTAAAAGCTTTATTATAATTCTGTGCATTAAACAAATATACAATTAACTGACAATAAGAAAAATGAGAATCATCAGGTAAACCTTTGATCAAATCTTTTTCACCTGATTTTCTCCTAAATCCAGAGTCTCAAAGTAGTCTATATAGACAGCACCCTCTGTGAATATATGGATAAAATGTGTCCTCCCCTGGTTGCCAGGTAAAGGTGCCACTAACTCTCCTTGCCTCAGGGTCACACATACCAGGCCTCAAATCCCCTTGGCTTTCTAATAAGCCTTGGTTCTGGATTTTCATTCATTCCTTATTGAAGGTGAACATGCAAAATTTATTCTGCACAGTGTCGCTAGTGACAAACGAAGGAAAAAAAGGGCCAGTTAGAACTCAACAGTTCCAACCATCTCAACCTTCATTCTACTGAAAACCACAGAATGCCTCACTTCTGTCTAAGGCAAGCAGTGCTAAGTAGCATTTCATTACTTAACGATTACTAAGAAATGAATTCTCTCAACCCTTAGGCTTCTTTGAAATAACTATTATGTGTCATAGACTCAATGGACAAATATAGAACCGAATGCCACCCTTTTAACAGTGCTCTGAGACTGGCCAGGGAGGAGTGTGCTTATGTTGAAGAAGCCTGGGAAAAGCTCTGCGTGTTACCAGGAAGGAGAGAGGCCAGGGACTAGGGAAGAGCAGGCAGGGGCCAAAAGGGAAGTCAAATGTGGTACACCGGGCATGCATCTTTCAGCCAGCCTGGTGAAGGTTCAAAACGAGCTCTGTAACCTCCTGGCCATGTGACCTGTGGTATATACTTAACCTTTCTGATCCTCGGCTCCTCGCCTCTAAAATTATGATAATAAGATTGCCTTCACAGTGCTGTCGTAAGGATTCAATGGCATAATGTATGTGAATCATTTAGCACAGTGCCTAAGACAAACTCAATAAACAGACGATGTATGTCAAAAATTTTATTACGTATGTTGTTATTATTATTATTCAAGTAAGCTTCAAAAGCTGGTCCTGTGATAAAATACAAATAGACCCCAAAAGAGGTCTGTGAAATAAAGCTATTTGGAACTAAGGTGGCATATAAGGTAATATATTTAATTTAGGAGTGATTTCTATTTATTAATTCATTCATTTCACCAATATTTATTTCTTAACCACATTATCCTAGGCACTGTTCCAGTCTTTTTTTTTTTAAGACTGGGTCTCACTCTGTTGCCCAGACTGGAGTGCAGTGGTACAATCTTGGCTCACCACAACCTCCACCTCCCAGGCTCAAGCGGTTCTCCTGCCTCAGCCTCCTGAGTAGCTGGGATTACAGGCATACACCACTACCACCCAGCTAATTTTTATATTTTTAGTAGACTTGGGGGTTTCACCATGTTGTCCAGCCTGGTCTCAAACTCCTGACGTCAAATGATCCACCCGTCTCGGCCTCCCAAAGTGCTGGGATTACAGGCCTGAGCCACCGCGCCCAGCCAGTTCCAGTCATTTCAGAGGGAAAAGCAAATAAGCCAATAGTCCTTGCCTTCAAAAAGCACCTAGTCCACAAGGGAAACAGACACATAGATAGATAATATGATACAATATAAGAAATAAATTAAGGGTACCATGGTAACCTTAAGACATGGATGGCAACCTGGAAGCAAGGAGACTGGGACTGTGGGAGACATGGAAGCCTGCTTGGGGGAGGCACCCAATTTGAGTTTTGTATGATGAATAGACATTTGCCAGACTGTACAGCAAAGAAAGAATGTTTCATTTAGAGACAGCCTCAGCAAAATTATCAAGGCATGAAACAGAATCATGTGTGAGGAGCATGGAAACCATGCTAATGTGTGAGGCAGGGTGATTGTGGGAGATGAGGCTGGAGAATTACAGAGGAGGAGAATTAACACATAGCATGCCACAGGTGTGGGAAAAGGGGGTCGGAGGAAAACAGAGGCTAGAGATGAATAGTTGAGCTGATCCTGGAAGAAGTGGGATGAGATGAGAGGTGATCAGGAGCAGGTGGTTAGGTCTGGCCTTAGCAAAAGGAAGGGCACCTCATCATCTGAGAAGGTAGAGAAAGAGGTGAGTAAAGATGGGTGTGGATGAAGACAAGGTTATAGATAGCAGAAGAAAGAAGGTTCACCTAGGAAGCCTTCTCTAATTTTTGTGTACTAGAAGCATGGTTATTTACTGAGATGAGGGGCATGGCATGGACTGAATTGGAGGTTTGAGGAGAGAGTGAAAGCTCAGAAGAGTGGTTCAAGGACATGAGCATCTGTGAATGAATACATTGTAGAGTTGTGCACAGGCCCAGCAGAGGTTAAGACAACACATTTGTGGTGGCACAATTGGGTAATTTTTCTCTAGCCATGTTCAGTTTCCCAGGTGTAGGAAAAATAAGGGCAGGTGATGGGTTGCTCCAGATGCAGTGAGAGGAAAGAAAGAAAGAGAGAAAGAGAGAAAGAGAAAGAAAGAAAGAAAGAGAAAGAAAGAAAAAGAAAGAAAGAAAGAAAAGAGAAAGAAAGAAAGAAAGAAAGAAAGAAAGAAAGAAAGAAAGAAAGAAACTCAAGAAAATTGGGTGTGCTTCTAAGAAGAAAGTTGGGGTGGTCATATAGAAGACACAAAGGCAAGAGGTCAAGAGACAGTGTTGACATCAAGGATGAAGGCATTGAAAGAACAAGCACTGCCATAGGGAGGGAGGAAGAGACTTGAAAAGACAGGAGGTCACGGAGTAGGTTATCAGTGTTGAAGTTCTCTGATATACAGCAGTTCTGGCTGGTGGCCAAGTCTGGGGTGTGGTCCTTGAAGTGGTAGCTGCAGTGGAATGAAGGTAAAGTTCATTTTTATTCAAAAAATAAATAAAAAACTGTGAGGGCAGGTATTGAAGAGGCAGACTGTATAGCTGTTGTAGACTGATCACAGGAGGTGGATGGGTGACTATGGTTATGTTTTAAGTGCCAGCCTCCACCAAATGACTCGGATGGACAAAATCACAACGCCAGTGACAAGGGCAGAGAGGTGGTGCCATAGGCTTTAACTTCGAAGAGGAATGAGCTTTTTTACCCAAGGGAGAAAAAGTAGTTCTGCATCTATGAAACTGCCATGAAACTGCTCTTCCTCGTGGTGACATAGCACAGAGGATCTCAGACAATGGGACATAGGATCGGCGAGTTTAGACAGAGAAGGGAGAGAAGAGGAGGACCAGCCAGAGAGGACAGTCTAGACACTGTGGAGAAGGTAACAGCTGGAGTTGCAGAGAGTTCTCTAACACCTGGCCACAGTAGGTGTGGTCCAAATGCCAGAAGCATAGGCATGGCCTGGCAGCTTGTTAGAAATGCAGGACTCACCCAGACCTACTGACTCAAAATCAGCATTTTACAAAGATCCCCTGGTAATGTGTGTGCCAATTAAAATTCTAGAAACACTACTCTAAAAATAGGCAGGGTGCTTGCAGATGGGTGAGGGAAGAGTAAATACAAATTCTTGCCATTGGTCTCAGCTCTCTCTGACCATGCTCGTATGAGAAACTCCTTCTCCACAGAATAATAGAAGGGTACTCTATTTCTCGCAGGATGTCAAAGCACCTTAGAAACATCCATTTTAATTCTTTGCAGGCTTAATGAACTGTTTTCTGTCTCACATTCATTTATGCCAGGTGAGAGGGTGTCAGCAATCAAAACCTTGACTTCAGAGAGACAGACAGAAAAGGACAGACAGAGAGAGAGAATGAGAACAACAAAAATAAATTGCCTAAGGGCACATTGCTTTTAGACAAGGAGTTGGTGGGAGAGCCAGGAGACAGAGCCAGGGCCCAGTCTTCTGTACCACTATGTGTTCTGAACATCGGACCACACTTCCTCTTCAGCCATCCCTCCTGGCCAAAAAGCCGAGAGGAAACGATGCCAGGGAGCCGGTAACTGTATAGCTTTTCCAGCATACTGCTCCAGTTCCACAGAACGGGGCATGTCAAACCTCCTCTCCCATCTGAACACTCAGCAGTGACCAAATGGGCTGGAGGAAGTGGGAGAAATACCATGAAAAATCCTGGGCTGCACCTCAGAGGCTAATAAATAATGACTAATGGGAAAGAAAACAGAGGAAAGAGAAAGAGCAAAGGAGCAGGCGGGACAGGAGGAATGGATTCTGGCCCACGAGACGGGAACAGACTGACGGTTAAGTGCAAACAAAAAAATTTAACACACCGGGAGCAGTGACCCAAAGATAGCAAAAGAAGGAGAGTCAAGCTGGCTGGGGAGACTTTCTGTTCTCACATTTGATACGTCTGCTCACAACATGTTTCAGTGACTTATTGAAGCTCAGAATTGGGCTGTTAAATCATTCAGCATATGAGATTTGTCCTAAGTTAAATGGATTACTTCCCTTTGTAGGTTTTTGGATAGTGGCTTATTTTAAAGGGGAGAACTGGAGGGTCTCTGCTAAAATATTGATGTGAGGGAGATTTTTAACCCAGGCATCAGGAATGACCGAATAGAGACACAGGGGCAGGTGCCATATTGTAATTTGTCTGCCTCTTAAATTATGTAGTATATGTATCACAATATATTGAATTTAAAACCTGAAGTATGACATTCAGTAAATAATTTATACCAGCTCTTTCATTAAGTGTGAGCTGAGGCTTAGAATAATGAAACCTGATTTTAGTTAGTGCCTCATTTAAATACAGATGCGGAAAAGGAAATTTCTTTAGCGCCGCTAAGACAAAGCGTGCTTGCTGTGTAGAAAATTTGAACTGAATCTCTCTCTCTCCCTCTCTGTCACACACACACACGTACCCCTTCCCCAGGAGTGGCCCAGGATAAAAATGAATAATACATTCATTTTTTAAAACATGAAGTTCATTCAGGCTTCTCCTGCCTAAAATTTCTTTAAAATATATAACTAAAAAGATGATTGTTTCACTTGGTATACCATTTTTTTTCCTCACAGAAGATTCTGATCCTGAGAAATATGCCTAGGATTTTGGGAATGACTGTGACCCATTCAGTAAACATCTATAAAGCAGCTCTTCTGAGCCGTTCTTCTATAGGTTCTACAGGGAACCCACGGGGAGATAAGTTTCTGTTCCCACGTCACTCGTGATCTAGCTCAGGGAGACTATTCATGCATGTTTGAAAATGGAAATAACCATGCAAAACAACCATGCCCACAACGGTACAACCAATGGGCATCTTGGCTTGCAGGAACTGGTCCCATCAAGATATGCTCCCTGTTTTGCAGAAAAGATGAAACTTGGGACTGATATGGCCACAAATACCTGAGCTTGAAAACTTCGGTGGCAGTTAATGTCTCTTTGCACTCCTTCATGTATTGGCTACCACAGTGCTACTTTTAACATCTTTTCTTTGTGGGCTAAATAGCCATCATGTTAGCATACTGCTTTTAAAATTTTGTAAAACCTTTAGAGGATATATTCAAAAGGAATGATTCCTCCCTCTCCCTCATTCTTTCCATATCAGGTCGGAGATAATAAAGACATAAAGTCAACTGGCACACCTTCCAAGAAGGCTGAATTCGGAAAAAGATGGCTACTTGTCTGTAAAGCCGCAAGGTAAGCTATTTTTAAGTTGGTATACTCAAAGTCATGATTTTTCACCTTGATCTTGACTAATGTAATTAATTTAATATGCATTTGTAACAGAAAGAATATAAAATGTGTACAGAGTTCTTTAGGCTTGAAATGAGACATGAATCTCTTAGGTAAGTAGCCATTGGGCATAAGCTTGTGCCAGGTGAGGCGTCAACTATATACAACGGTAGGGGTTGAGAGACAGGAAAGACCCCTTCTGGCTGGAGTAATTAAGGAAAGTTTATGGAAGAAATGGTGTCTTGTATGAGTCTTGAAATAAGGGTGCGGTTCTCTTAGGCAGGCATTGAGAGTAGAAGGCGACATGCACAAAAACATAGAGCCGTGAAAAAGCAAGTGATAACTGGGAACATAAAGCTAGAAGACATTGCATAGGCCACTGCAGGAAGAACAAGACTAGAAAAGTAGGTGGAACCTGGTTTTCTGAGACCTTGAAGCCAGACTGAGGAGGTGAAAGGTGAGTAGTGGAGTCCTTGGAAAAGTGTGAAGTAGAGAAGGACATAATTAAAATGTCACTTTAAGGTGATTGCTCCAATGTGGAGTACAGAATTTGTTGCAGGAGGGAGGAACAGTGATTAGGGGAGTCTGTTAGGAGGCTTCTGCCATGCACTTCGGGTGTTAGATAAAAGTACATGAATTAATGTGGTAATAACGGAGGCTTGCCATTTCCAGCTTCTTGCCTCTCTCTCAGTCACTTCTCAACCTACCGTTATTTGGCTTCCTGTACTGAACACATTCTGGACAGAACTTATTACTTCCCTCCCAAATCTGCTCCTCCTCTTAAATTCCGTATCTCGCTCATGATACCACCAATGTCAGCCGAACCAAATAATTTCAAGTCAATCCTGGCTCCTTTCTCTGCTGAACCCTTGTTCATCCAATCAATCTCAAGGCTTCCTTATCCAACCACATACACATTTCTTAAATCAGCCCCTCGTGACAAGCTATTCTATCTCTAGCTCATCCTATCATTGTACAATCACATTACCAGTGTGATCACAGTGATCAGATCTTTCCTATCCAGCCATAGCAAAATAGCGTAGTGGTTCAACATTTGAATTTGGACCCAAACTTCCTGGGTTCAAAGCTCCACTCTCACACTTTTGGCTCTATGGCCGTGGACAGATTTAGCTCTTTCTGCTTCCATTTCTTTATCTATAAGATGGTCAATCAGAGTAGGCTGTTAGGAGAGTTACACGAGCTAATATTTGCCTAGCACTTAGAATGACATCTGGCATGTCATAGGTGCTATATAATGTTTTCCGTTTTAATTAAAATAGAAAATAATCCACCCTTCCACTGATGCATGATGTTAACCATGCCTCTCTTCCTTAACTCTGTAGGCTGGAATCTAAGCTGGGTAACAGAATGTAGAAACTTTTCCACGGCCTGGCCCCTGGTTCATCCTCCTATCTCATCTCCTACCCTCACCTCACAGTTTGTGTTTAGATAATATTGTGTCACATAAAGTTCTCCAAGCCCACCACACTCAACCATGCCTTCCTGGTTCTCCTCTGAAGAGTCTGCCTGCTTGCCTTGTCCCCATCCCCCTCTCCTCAGTACTGCTTACTCATCCCTGAAATGCCAGCTCAGGCATCATTTCCCCCCAGGCAGCCTTCCGTGAATTTGCAGGCTGGGTTAAGTGCCTCTTCTCTCCACCTACAAGATAATTGTATCACAGCACGAATAGTATAGTGCTGAAATCATCTTTATGATCCTGCTCCCAGATCTGACTGAAAACTTCTTGAGGGCAGGAGCTGTGTCATATTCATCTCTAAACCCCACAGAGACAAGGGCCATGCTAGATATATACTAGGTTTCCATAAGCATTTATTGAAGTCAAGAAAATAATTCAACAGGGTTGGAAATTAACTAAATGTGGAAGTAGCAAGACAGAGGGAGATTGGAAGCTGATTCCAAAGTTTGAAGTCCAAGTTAACTCAAAGATCAAGGTCATATTTATAGAAACAGGGAAGTCAGAAGGAGGAACTTTTTTGAAAGGAAAGAAAAAAAAAAAACAACCCTAATGAGTTAATTTTTAAACAAACTGAGTTGGAGATGCCAACAAAATATACAGGGTCTAGAAAGTAGACCCTGTGGTGCTAGAAAAAGGCCATGGTAGGTTTGAGGGTCATTGAATTTGTCATAGTTTAGTAGGTTATGCTGCCTAACAAACAGCCCCCAAATCTCAGTGGCTTATAATAGCAAAAGCCTATTGCTGCTCACACAGCATGTCTCCTGTGAGTCAGTTGTAGCTCTGCCTGGGGCTTTGTTACTCCGTTCAGAGTTACATATGCATCTGGTGCCTACTGTTCTCCTAGTGAAAGGTCAGAATAAGAAGGGACACGGAGCCAACCACACAAGCACATTTAAAGTCTTGCTCAGAAGTGACATACATAATTTCCATTCACATCCCATTGGCCAAAGCAAGTCCCACAGCCAAGCCTGAAGTCAATGGAGTGAGGAGGCATGGCAAGGACAAGGGAATAAAATATTATGAACAAATATTGCACTCAGCACAGTGAAGATAGGTGGAATTATGTGTGTAGATCACATCATACACTTAATTTCCCATTGGATGGGAAAGAGAAACCAAAGAAGGAAGAAAGAAAATAGCATAAAGGTAATCAGAGAGGTAAAGAAGAGAACTAAAACTGTAAGTTCTAATGCAAGTTTTAAAAGACAGGAATCCAAGGGAAGGTATGTTCATTGTCCAGCACTGCCGATGTCAATGAAAATGAGAACTACATATGACTACGAGGAGGAAAACGGAGCCACTTAAGAGAAAGGATTCATTAGCTATCCTGAGACCATTTCTGCACAGATTTCTTGTCAAGTTATATTTGGTTAATGTCAATTTAAAATAACTTTCACTGGAGATTGTTTAGAATAGGTTTTCACAGCAATTCCTATAGCAGCTGAGTTGTATGGATTAGAAGTTAAGCTAAGAGAACATAATACAGCACTTCTAACTCTCATCAAATTTCAGGAGAATTGTCACAAGGGGTAAGGAGACCCCTCCAGACCCTGGGCTTATCTGGAGAGGAAGATTACTGACAGTAGCTGCATGATCCTAGCCAATAGACTTGCTAAGAGGAGAATCTTTTACAACCGAGAAAGTAGAAAAATGGAGTGGTAGCCTTCATCAAAAATGGAGTTGTAGCCCTCATGAAATAGTCATGTCAGTGCCATTGGGGTTTGCAAGCAGAATCTAGTCCACCATACAACAAACATATGTGGAAAAGTGCATGCACTGGAAAAAAGGCCAACAGATGTATTTATACATCTATATATCTACATATATCTATCTATCTATCTATGTGTGTGTGTATATATATATATATCACAAGTAAAGAATGCCATGTGATGACAGAGGCAGAGACTGAGGTGCTGCAACTGCAAGCCAAGAAATGCCAAAAATTGCCGGCAAAAGTGCAGCACAAGAAACTAGGAAGGGGCGAAGAAGATTTTTCCCCTATAGATTTCAGAGGGAGCAAAGCCCTTCCAACAGCTTGATTTTGGACTTCTAGCTCCAGAACTGTAAAGGAATAAAGTTCTGATATTTTAAGGCACCCAGTTTGTGGTTCCTTCTCATAGTGGTCCTAGGAAACTAATATACTTAAATACATTTTGAAAAGCAATAAAGTAGCTTTTGAAATGTTGGCTGATGACTATTGTAAGCAATTTTAATTAGTAGTATTCTTTTTCTTGAAGTTAAAAATCTGTATCAGTATGAGAGATTGATCGAATTCCATTTGTTTTGAAGATATAGGAAAATGTGTGTTCAGTTATGGTCACATTTACCTGCCAATGACTTTTTGGGAATTAAGAAACATTCCTCTAAGAATGCTCTTTGTGAAACCTACTTTTCAGAGTTGCTAGTTTTGTTTGCCTTGTAAATCATATTTGTATAGAAAATTTAAAATTTAGTTTGTGGTATATATTTTTGGAAACTCGAAGGAAACTCCCTTGAGATGTTTAGGAATTGTAACTGCTTTAAGGAGAGAGAGAATATAAAGATTCTCATTTGATTAAATAAACTACTTCTGCTTATTGTTCGAAATGCAGCCTCAGTGGAAACTTTATATTCCATTCTTTGCTTTTTCCTGAGAAGTTCTTGGCACATCGTGAACTGGAGGGTACAACGCAAAGTACATTAGGCTTTCAGTCTGGGAATGCCTTTGAGACAGGTGACCAGTGCTTTAGAATGCCTACTTGGAAGCTACGGTGGAATGTTTGTACAGGTACCTAAGACGGCACAGACGTGCACACCAAGATACAGAGAGACATCTGGATGTGGAAGCAATTCTTATGGCCATTTAATGCCCACCATCTTTATTTTATAGGATGTGCCCAAGGCCACTGATGCCAAGTATGGACTAGGCTAAATTCTACTAAACTCATCAAGTGCTTGCTAAGCACCCACTGTGTGCATCTGTTGACCACAGTCATTTGGACATTATGATATATCTAGAGCATGTGGTTATAGAAATATTGTTCTTACAAATCTGTAGATGAGAAAACCAAGCACAAGGCAGATACTGCTACTCCCCCAGTGTCGCATATCGGGTAAATGGCAGAAGGGAGTCTGGAACCCAAGTCTCCTCCTACCAATCCAGTAACTTACACTTACATTACAACTGGAAAAACTGTGAGCACCACAGTTCATTTTCACACACGGTTACATACAAGACACAACAATTTGCCCTAATTGTACCCCCTCACTTTCAGAGGAGTAATCTTCAACCCAAACTCCAGTCTGCTGAAGATATTCTCATCAACAGCTTTGTTTTATTTTAAACCAAGGCTTTCTTTCCACTCTGAAATGCCACCAGCAATTACAGGACCAGAAGGAAAATCCATTTCGGTTCAACTGTTGTCATAAAATATTAATCATCTCGGCAAGTAGCCATTTCCAAACTGCCTGTATTCTGCATCGATATTTTCTTTAGAAACATACCAATACCTGTGTATCCATAGAGAATACAAGAGTTTGCAAATATTTTGAGAGTTTAGAGGCTAATCACTGCTGAGTCATAAAAAAAATCTCTTCTTTGTCTTGATGCCAACAGTTGTGCCATTAAAATAAAATCTAAAAATCTCATTGCTGCTCTATCCTTGGTACCATGGATACTCATGGATTTTTCAGCTCTACTCAGGAGCCCAGTTCAAGAGCCAAGAGCCCACCTAGTTGAAGTCCCTCACGAGGGCACCCCGAAGGGAGAATTTGGCTGGAGAAAGGCTGAGGTTAGATAGAAAACCTTAGAATTAACTAACTAAAGACATAATCAACAATAATAAAAATAAAAGTTACTGGTTTTGGACACCTAATATATACCAGGAACTTTCAATACATTATTACTATCACAAGCCAGGGGTGCTTACAAATTATGGAAGCTTCTCAACATTTTCCAGAAATTGATGCTGTGAGTTTTATGTTACTCAAGTTTGTCCAACTAGAAAGTGGCAGACCCAAGGCTGAGAGACAGGAGTGTACAACCGAAAGATTCCATTCTTTCTTTCTATACCATGTTATTGCTCTCAAAACACTACCTCCCACTGATTGATTACTAATAGAATAGTAACTTATCAGCACTATCCTTACAGCACTATTCTCATAGCCTTCCTGCTTATAAATAGGCATCGTCATCATTTTTCAGAGAAGCTGAAGCTGAAGAAGTTCCATTTATGATAGTAAAAGGGAGTGCTATCCCACGGAGCCGGGTCTCTGGACCACAAACCCTTCTAGCCAGGCTGCCTCTCAACGGATCAATGGAAGGGAAGCTCCATGCACTTAGGACAGAAATGTCAATAGCTGGAGTTCAGCTAGTGACCTAAAATGCTGATCTGCTCTTTACAACCCCCAGATTCCCTCTAGAAATGCCCACTTTCCACCCTCCTTTCCTTGAGCCCCACAAGATGTGTGTTGACGCTCACAAGTTGGCTCTGTTATCAAACAAATTCCCTAACAGGTAATGGAGACCAAGGTCCTGAGAAATCATTGCATCCTGGATTGCCCATTAGTTAATTTTAATAAAGTGCTAAGTTCTTGGCACATGAAGGTTTGTTATAATTATTCATCATCAGGGTACAGTAGCTCACGCCTGTAATCCCAACACTTTAGGAGGCTAAGGCAGGCAGATCACTTGAGGTCAGGAGTTCATGGCCAACATGGTGAAACCCCATCTCTACTAAAATACAAAAACTAGCCAGATGTGGTGGTTCATGCCTCTAATCCCAGCTAAATTATAAAAAAAAAAATTTAAAAAAGAATAATTATTCATCATCCGATTTATAACAACATTTCTGCATGGAATTGCCTACTGCCACATCAAGTCCACATGTTTCTTTTTCTTCCACCTCTTTCTTTAGAAATACTACCTGGTAAGTGATCAAAGCTAACACTAGTAATGAGAGATATTGTCATAATATATCCTCTGATGTGCTGCCTTGAGAAGAGTCTAGCATCACTTTTTTGGTGTTCCTGTCAAAAATTCATAACTTCAATCTAATCATGAGAAAAATATCAGATAAATCCAAATAGGGAGACATTCTTTGACATAACTGAGCAGTATTCATCACAAGCAAAAATATCATGGAAGAAAAGGAAAGACTAAAAAGCTTTCACGGATTGGGAAAAAAAGTAAGGTGACATAACAACTAAAGGGAACGTGGATCCTAGATTAGATCCTGTAACATAAAGAGGATGTTCTTGGAAAAATTAGTAAGATTCAAAAAAAAATCTGTAGTTTAGTTAACATTGTACCATGAAATTCAACTAAAGTTGACCTGAGGATGCCTTCATACTTTGAGGCCTTAACAAATTGCAACCTAACTTGGTACATAAACTAACTGAAAGCCTAGTTTAGTTATTATTTTGTAATAAATAGCTTTGTCTCAGTCAATCACAGGCTTCCAATGATTAGTCCATGTTCAAATAAGGCAAGCACAGAACGGGAGCCAATCAGGCCGTCTCTGTACCTCATTTCTGCTTTTTGTTCATAAAGGCTGCCTCCCCATGTTGTGAGGTGAGCTCTCTGAACGTTTTCCGGTTCTGAGGGCTGCCCAATTTGAGAGCTGTTCTCTGCTCAGTTAAGTTTTGTTAAACTTAATTTTTCTAGTTTTTCTTTTTAACAATACCAATGTTAATGGCCCTGTTTTGATCACTGTATTATGGTCATATAAGGAGTTAATATCAGAGGAAGGGCATCCAGGACTTCTTTGTACTATTTTTGCAACTTTTCTGTAAATCTAAAATTATTTCAAACTAAAGTACTTTTTTTTTCTTTTTCTTTTTTTAAGTTTTGGTTGGTAAGTTGGGAGAAAGCTTGAAATCAGACTGAGGAGGTAAAACCAGTCTTGTTGGGTTGGAATCCCAGTTCAACCACTTCCAACCTGTGTGGCCTCAAACTAGTTCCCCAAACCTATCTAACCTTGGGTTTCTCAAGTGTTCACATTCTGTCAAATGTGAACAATAATCGCTGTCTCCCAGGTTGGTTATACGTGTAGACAATAACACATGTAAGTGTGTAGCATAGTGCTTGACATACAGTAAGTATGCAAACTAGAAGTTTATTGTCATCTTTAATCAATATATGTCATTTTTTTCCTCTGAGACACCCATCTATTTACCATTTTTAAAAGGTATATAATTTTAAAAAATCCTCAATAGGGCATTGACTGGTAATAGTTCATCGTATTGCCTTTATAGGAATCTTTGCATTTCAATAAAATTAGTTTGATGCCATGAGTGAATTCAGTAGCAGATTGTATTTTCTAAAGGTGACCTCAACAATATCTCCCATCCTACAATCTTTTCTAGAAACTTTCCATTCCTCCATCAAAGGTAGAATCTATGTACCCTCCTTTGGCATATGCAAGATTTTGTAGATGCCTTGGCCAATAGGGTATGGTAGAAGTGGTGGCATGTGATTTCCAAGGATAGGTCTTTAAAATGACATACATTTTGGCCTGTTCTCTTGTGTTGCTCATTCTTGGGACATAGGCACCATGCTGTAATAAAATCTAAGCGGCTCTTTAATAAAAATAAATAGATGGGTGTGGTGGCAGGCACCTGTAATTTCAGCTACTTGGGAGGCTGAAACAGGAAGATCACTTGAATTCAGGAGTTTGAGGCTATGTAATCAAAGCCACGGATCACACCACTTCATTGCAGCAGCTCATGGAGAGGTGCATATGGCCTCTGACCATATCCCTAGCTGAGCTCCCAGATGATAGCCAGCACCCACTGGCCAACCATTTGAATGAACTGTCTTGACAGCAAGCACATCATCCAGCTCCCAGTCAAACTACTCAGCTAACACCACACGGAGAAGATATGGCCAGCCCCATTGCACCCTTCTCCACTTACAAACTTGTAAGCAAGATATATTATTGTTATTTTCACCCATTAAGTTTTGGGTGGTTTATTAGACACATCTTTATAACATATGATGACAGAAAATTCTCATAGAGAAGGGAGCAGGAATAGACATGAGATTTTTAAAAATGTGGAGAGATTTGAGAATTGGAGCTAGAAATGGGCTTGGATAGACTTGAGAAATATTTAGTGGGCTTGAAGTATGTTCATCCTTTCCACAATGCAAGAGAGGTAAAACGTAGTTTCATCCAGCAGACTAGAAATGGGAACAAAATGAGAATATCAAGATGGGGCCAATAGAGTAGGGCAGGGCCCTGGTGTGGATTCTCAGGGAAGATGGTGTCCAGAGTCAATATCAAAGTTAGTCCCCAGGGCTGGCCTACTGTAGTAGATGAAGACTGGAGTTTGAGTGCCAATTGATCATGCTACTTTTTCCTTCTTGGTTTAAATCAATTGAGAACAGACGCAATGAGAATTCAAGTCCAGTGTCGGTGTTTTGACCTCCAAATGAAGGATTTCCTGTGTTTTGCGTTTGAGAAAGACAGGACTTGAGTTTAAGGGCAAAGGGGAGCTGCCCACCTCTTCACTTCCTCATCTAGAACTCGCCCGCAGGAAGAGCTGGGTTTGTGGCGCAGACACTGGGCAGACCATGGGGGTCACTCCTTGACTCACACCCCAGGAAGGAGCCCCCAAGGTTTTAGACCTATCTCTAAGAGGCCAGCCCCACCTGACCTGCGCCAGGAGTGCTTCCTATATGGAAGCAGACAGAGAATAAACAGCTGGGAGCAGGGACCTGCTCGAGACAGGGCCAAAAACAAACAGCCCAGTCCACACGGAGAACTGACTCTGCCCCGTCTCACCATCAACTATTAATAAGTCGTTCTTCACCCTGCAGAGGAGGAGTTATGAAAGACACAAGAGAGACAGGAGAAGCTGCCTCCCCATACTTTCTCAGGGGGCGAAGTGTCCTAGGTAGGGTCTGAGTCAAGACTTTGGGTGACAAGAGCAGTTTTCTAATTAAGTGCAGGCATGTGTCTGTGCAGCATAGTGGCTCTCAAAGTTAAGTGAACATCAGAAACACCTGGGAGGCTTGCTAAACTAGATTGCTGGGCTGCACACCATGAGTTTCCAATGCATTAGGTCCGGGTTTAGCCTGATAAATTTTTTTTTAAGTCTGGGTCTCCCTCTGCCACCCAGGCTGGAATGCAGTGGCATGATCATAGCTTACTGTAGCCTTACTGTAGTGCGAGCCTCACAAGTAGCTGAGAATACAGGCATGAACCACTATGCGCAGCTAATATTAATTAATTAATTTATTTATTTATTTTTGTAAAGAAGAGGGTCTCACTATGTTGCCTAGGCTGGTCTCGTACTTCTAGTCTCAAATGATCCTCCCTTGTCAGCCTCCCAAAGTGCTGGGATTACAGGTGTGAGCCACTGTGCCTGGTTGAAAAATTGCATTTCTAACAAATCCTAGGTGATGATGACACTGCTGGTCCAGAGGCCATTGTACATTTTATAATTCAGAAGACACATACACACAGCTTATCTTGTTTAATTCTCACATCATTCGTCATTGACAAATGAGGGAACTGTGGCTAATGAGGACTGAGGGTCTTAGCTAAGCTCATACAACACTAAGCGAAAAACCTAGGCTTCAAATATGTCTTAGGATGGCAACGTGAAGATTCTTTTCACTTAACTATAGCTGTTTCCTGGAGTAAATGCAAAACACAGAGAGAAACCCAGGCATCTTATAGACATTTAAGAAACAGAGGTGGATATTTTGTAGGTTATCATTTTAAAAATTGGACTATTGTTAATTTTGCAATTCCTTGGAAAAATTCCAAAATTTCTTGTAAATATCGACAAAAAAAGGAACAAGAAAAGTTTGTATGTTTGTTTGTTTTATGTCAACGTAGAGCAGCCGGGGTAGGAAGGATTGAGTGCCCTTTAGGAAAAACCATGGTTATACTAGCAGCCACCCTATTACCTAGAGACTGGGCGAGATCTGGAGTCATTAGACTAAGGAGTTGCTAGCTATCGCTGATAATTATTTTTCAAAAAATCATTCATTTCTTTGCAGATGAAAAGCCTTAACCCAAACAAGTTCATCGACAACAGTACTATTTCAAACAGTATTAGGGAAGATACTTTGAGGATTATGAGAGCTTTATATTACCCTTCCTATTGCTTCATTTGGCTTGCAACTGTGATGCCAAACTCTCCATTAGTTTTTCCTAACCACTTAATTAACTTTTTGAAAAACCAGGACCAAAGACCAACCATTGAGAAGGATTCGTGTGGGTCATCATCTGATGAGGGCAATTTGCTGCGCCTCCTTTTTTATGTTGCCAGAATGAGGACCAGAACTCTTGTGGACATTTCCAAAGATACACACCAATATTATGATGTATCCTTATGTAGTTATCACAGGTATTTATATTTACAAGTAGATTGTGATGCCTTACCTAGCACAACTGAACCTATTATCCCAACTATTTGGGGCTTCTTGATGACCTGGACTGTAAGGCAGCTGCTCCTGCCTTATGACCCCATTTTATGAACCAAAGTTAGTAGCATGCCTGGCCAGCAATTCCTCAGTTCTTGTGATGTGTGTGTGCATTTATGTGTGTATGTGTGTGTAAATGAAGGTAGAGGATTGAAAATACAAAAGAAATTTTTTGAAACAATTGATACTCTTCACTGAATAATAACATGCTTATAAAATGTGCACAAATTATTTTTATTATTATTATTTTTTTGAGACGGAGTTTTGCTCTTGTTGCCCAGGCTGGAGTACAATGGCATGATCTCGGCTCACCACAACCTCCATCTCCCAGGTTCAAGCGATTCTTCTGCCTCAGCCTCCCGAGTAGCTGGGATTACGGGTGTGCACTACCACACCCAGCTAATAGTAGAGATGGGGTTTCACCACGTTGGCGAGGCTAGTTTTGAACCCTTGACCTCAGGTGATCTGCCCGCCTCAGCCTCCCAAAGTGCTGGGATTATGGACATGAGCCACCATGCCCGGCCAAAAAGTGCACAAATTATTAAATGCAGATGTAGATGAATTTTCACAAACTGAACACACTTGAGTAACTAGATAAATAAATAGAACATTACCAGCTCCATGGAAGTTCCTATTGTATTCCTTTCTTGTCACTACCCTGATCAAGAATAACCCCTATTTCTGACTTCTAACACTATATATGAATTTTAGACACGTATATAAATGTATCATACAGTATACTCTTTTGTATCTGGCCCTTTTGCTCACCATAATGTTTATGAAATATCCATAGTGTTATGTGTACTTGTATAATGTTGACTCTCACAGCTGTCTAGTAATCTATAAGTTTACCACAATTTGTTGATTCATTCTACTATCAGTGATCACTCAAGTAATTTTCAGTTTGGAGATATAAATAGCACTGCTATAAATATTCTAGTACACGTTCACTGATGCTCATATGTATGTGTTCCCATTGTATATAAACCTGGGAGTGACACTGCCAGGTCACAGGTTTGTATATGTTATGTTCAGTGCATACTGCCAGTTTTGAAAAATAGCAGGCTCAATTTACATTACCCTACACACAGCATGAGAATTTTCTTTGCCCTACATCCTTGCCAACAATAGGTATTGCCAGAGGTTTTGATTTCAGCCATTCTGGTGAGGATATTTGGTAACTTGTTTTGGTTTAAATTCACAGATGTTAGATATTTGGATATTGTCTTTGTTGAACTGCCAGAGTAAGCCTTTTGCCCATATTTCCATATCTTTCTTAACTTAAAATCTCCTTCTATCTTCTCTACTCTCTGCACTCCTTGGAGGACCATTAACTCCTTTCCATTAAAACCCCCAAATGTCCAACAGCATGTAGACAAATATAGCAGCACACGATGCAACAAATACAGCAGCACACGATGCAACAATAAAAAATAAATGATCTCTGGATACCCACAGCATACATAAAACTCAAAACCGTCATGATAAGCCAAGTAGGCCAAATACAAAAGAATACATGTAATATTCCACTTGTATGACATTCTAAAATAGGCAGAACCAATGTAGAGTGACAAAACAGATCAGTGGTTTCCATGAGTCAGGAGGCAGAGTCCACTGCAAAAAGGCATGAGGGAACATTTTAATGTGATGGAAATGTCCTGTCTTGATTTCCGTAGTGGTTACATGGGTCTATCCATTTATCACAACTCTTTGAACTATATACTTAAAATGATAACTTAATGGTATTAAATTATACCTCAATAAAGTTTATTTTAAAAGAAACCCTTTGGGAGGCCGAGGCAGACAGATCATCTGAGGTTGGGAGTTCGAGACCAGCCTGACCAATATAGAGAAACCCCATCTCTACTAAAAATACAAAATCAGCTGGGCATGGTGACACATGCCTGTAATCCCAGCTATTCAGGAGGCTGAGGCAGAAGGATCACTTTAACCCGGGAGGTGGAGGTTGCAGTGAGCCGAGATCGTGCCATTGCACTCTAGCCTGGGCAACAAGAGTGAAACTCCGTCTCAAAAAAAAAAAAAAAACCTTTTACTGAGCCCTACCACGTGTAACCCATAAGATATGGTGAAATTAGGGCTTTTCATGGGCCACAGTGATCAGTCAGGATGCCCATAGACCCATTTGTACTCCACCCAAGAATCCTATCTTTCTAGAAGGAAAGGCCGAATTGCCAACACCTTTTGAAATAACTGTTTTGATTGAAGACATCACAAAAGGCTGGTTCTGGCTACCTTGGCCACCTCATACCCCACAAATGGTTTTGTTTCCGCTCACTTACGGCTGCCTGCCAGTCACCCAGTGAGCAAGCCAGCACACTTAACAAGCTGGCCCATCACCACATTTAAAATATACAACGCAAACGCAGGCGTTTCCAAACCCTGGGCTGGGGAAAGAAACCTCCCCAGTGAGTTTTCCCAACATTTTACCTTCTAGAAGCCAAGCTGCAGTCATTTTTTCCTTTGACTCTCAAGGGAAATCTTACAGGGACCACGTTTCAGAAAGCTTGTCTCCCATAGAGCACCAGAGCTGCGGTATTTTAATAGCCTCTCTCAGCCCCTCCCCTGGGAACATATTATTATGTGATCATTAGTGATGGGCAAACCTCACTGGGTTTCCAGGTTTGAGTCTGTGCCAGAAGTTCAGAGTTCCTCCTTTCTTGACAACTCAAATGTCCCCTATTTTTTTCCCTTTTATTTATTCATTTGTTTGTTTATGTGTGCTTTGCTTGGTTTTTTCCTATCTATCTCACCACACTCTCCAGCGTTTTCTCCACTTTACACCACAGAAGAAAGGAAGGAGATGGGTCAGGAAGCAGGAGTTTCTTGGTGATTTCTCTCTGTTGAGGTACCCTGGATGAAACAGAATTGGAATCAGGCCCCAATTATTGGCACAACCAGGAAAGAGTGACTAGACACCTGCTATACGCCCATGACCACAATTCTGGGGGTGCCCAGTGAGTTAGTAGGTGAATAAAGGATAAAGGCTTCTCTTAGAAGGGTTCCCATTCCAACTGGGGTGCTGGGACAAACAGGCCAATAGATGTATTGACAAAGGCATGCAGACATTGCTCCACCAATGTACTTTAAGGACTAAGCAGTCAAGGTTACAGGAAGACTGAATGCCGTGCCTTAAGAAGTTGTAAAACAAATGTGGACATTCTTCATTTGTGGCGACAATTGCTGTTTCTAAAATACAAGAATAAGGCATAAAATTCATTATATTGAAATTCAAACACTAAAATTGAAGATTCCTGTCTATATTTTCCCCTCTAGAGAATGGGAGCACTAGTATTTATTCCATGAGCTATATTGTTGGTTATGGAGCTAAGTGGAGTACTGAACTTAAAAGTTAGGGAATACATTCAATTCATATCCATTGAGCTTTGGCCAGAAGGCTGATACTCAGGCCTGTGTTTGTAAACTGGACCCACTAGCCAGGGACTCATAGGGTCATGGGGACAGTGGGGACACATAGTCTCAAGCCCTTCCCATCTTCCATTAGAGGAATCCCAGAATACAGCATGTCCCATGACCTTGAAGAAAGCTGGGAACGTCCAGGTCAGAGGCAACAGCTGGCCTAGGAGGGCTGCCAGAATTTCCGGGACACTGATGCATTCAGAATAGGAGAAAAGGGAACATTGGAGGGGGTGCCTGGCAGGGGGGAAAGGGAGAGGAAAGCAGAGGGAGCTCAGAACTGATAAATTCAGATTTGTGTGTTTCACTCAGCCTGAAAACACCAGTGAGTCACTTATGGTAATTTGTCTTTTCTCTTTAACACATTTTCTCCAGTTTGTCTGAAACTACACTGTGTCTACAATGAATAATTTCACACAGTTACAACACAAAATTTGTTCTTCTGCCCAAAAAGCAGCCACTTGTTTTTGGACCAGATTCTCCCAATGTGTACTAAATCAGGAAGATCATTTCTGCCATGGTTAAGGCCATCCCACTGCTTTCTGTGAGGCTGCGCTTCTTAACATACCTATTCCTTACAGAAATTTGCTAACAGACTAAGGAGATGTGTGTCCTATTCATTTTTTTTTTTGTTTTGTTTTCTTTAGAGAACATTTTTATTCTCCCTTAACCTTTATCATATTGATTGCTGTTTGGAGACTGTCTTGGGGAAGAAAAACAATGTGTTCAGAGTACTGTAATTTATGAGTATTGTCATTTTATGATTGCATTGATTTTTATTTTAAAAGTGGTTTTACAAACCGAAAAGTGACAGAAGGTAGAAATGCATAGAATTGGTGATGATATCAGAAATGCACAAAATATCTAAGACAAGGAAGGTAACTAGATTTCATCTCAGGTGCCAATCTATCAATTAGTAGTGACTGCTGGCAATGTTGTTCTAAGACAGAATCTGAGGCCACTTCCAGGCTTAGCAGGAAAAAGGGCCAAGAGTTGATTAGTAATGTCTGCCATAGTGGAGTTGATTAGTAACGTCTGCTATTGCGGTGCCTTTATGGTGAGTGGGGAAGGGGGTGGGCAATGGGGTATTAGCGCAGACGTTATGTATATTCTATTTCTGGTCTTGGCAAAATGTTCATTCAAACAAGCAATACATCAAGGAAATTATGTAGGAACTGACCAAACTGAATAGAGACCTGAGCATTTCCTTTTGAGTATGTGGCTGGATCAAAACACATCTCAAGATACTGTTAACCTGATGATTCCTCATCTCTGTGATCATATTTTTATCCTGATACATAAGTAAATGACTTGGAGATTGCTCCTAGTTTAAGGTGTAAATAATAAAAACACACTTAAAATTTGCACTGGAAATTAAAAATCCCTTTCACATATAAACATTCAACATGCTATCCAACCCCTGCTGCCTTCTGCATCTTTCTGGTGCCATGTTTCTTGTGCCTCCTAGACAGAAGTTGTGGGACTGATGCTAGAAGCAAGAGAGAAAATTAAATAAAGAAATGATGCTGTCATTATTTTTAATGGTTGATTTGTTTTTCTTGTTTACCTAGAAAACAGGTGGAGAATAGAACAAAGAGATTTTTGGCCTGAGCCAGGACTGAGAAACCAAGTCTAGTTAGTGAGTCAAAAAAAAAAAAAAAAAAAGAAATGGTATCCCCTCTCTTACTATGCAAAATCTCATAAATGCATCACCTGTATGAAAACTCCTTGGACAAATCTTAAATCTTTTCTTAAACTCTAATAAATTTGTTGCTAATCTATAAAGAAAATGAATGTACACTTTCTAGTGTTAAACAGTAACTGTGTGTGTATGTGTATGTAAGAACCTCGATTCTGCTAGTCATAGAGGGTGTAGGTTATCCTTCAGGCTAAAGCAGGGATTATTTGTTTACATAGGATCAAAAATAATAATATGGCATATATCAATGTTTATAGCAGGTCCTGAAAAATACAGATGTATACAATTGTGCCAAAGAGAAAAACATTTTCTTTACAGCATTGTATTCATCAGCCCTTACCACAATAAAGCTGCATAAGAAATCACCCCAAATCTTAGGGGCTTACAACAATAAGCCGTTGTTTCTCACTCACGGGTCTACAGGGCAGCTGGGATTATTCTGCTTCAGATGGGGAGTTGACTCGGGTTGGCTCTAGGCTTTAGGTTGGGTTCAAATCTGTTCCATGATCACATTTTGGGGCTCAAACTGATGAGGCTCTTGCTACCTGTCTTATACTCTTCTTATTGTGATCACAAGAGTGGACAGGGCGAGTGAAACAGCCTTTTCTGGGAACTGTCCCACAGTCATTTCTACCCACATTTCACTAATTAAAATTAGTCACATGGCCAACCCCACCATCAATGGGTAGAAAAATTGAGTTTGCTTCTAGGAAAATGAACTGCAGAGTTATATGGCAAAAGGTTCATACATTTTGTGAAAATAGGAAGTGCCAAGGAATTGAGAAAACAAACCAACTTACCAAAAATATTAAGAGGCTCTATTTAAAACATTGAATAGGGAAGTGGTATCATGAGGTAAATAATAATAATAATAGTCGTTGGTATTCAAAATCAGGCTTTGGAGCCAGGGTAATCTGAGTTTGAATATTGGCATCATTCCTTTCTGACCACGTGGCTTCAACAGTAGGCAGGCCTTGCAAATGCTAGAACTGGAAAAGCATTCATCAGCAAGATTTTGTGGATATCTATGCCTGTGCTCTTCCATGAATGGGAGTCAGTTAGTCTTTGCTTGTATGTTTCTCCACTTGGGCAGTTCATGTTTCTTAAAGATATTATCTAATCAACCCAGCTAACGTTGTGCCAGTTGGGGCATATAATTTTGCAACAGGATGCCACTGTCCAGTCTGTGACCAAGGTATGTGCATGCTCCAGGTTCAATCAGCTGTGGTGGTGAGGGTGGAGGGGGAGTCATACATAATAAGATTTCCTTGGCAGATATGGCTGGTTGTCTACCAAAGAGTTATGCTCTTAGAGGAAAGCTGCTGTTGGGCTGGGGTGTCCTTTCCTGCATTTCCCAGAGCCTCCTAAATTTAGGTTGGATCATGTGACTAGGTTTTCCCAATAGAATGGAAGTAGAGGTGGTCTGTACCACTTCCAAACAAAGGACCCTAGAAGCTGATGCCTTTTCTACTCTCTACTTTCCCATTCAGTACTTGAATGGTGAGAACTCCAAGACCCTGGAGGAGGGCAGAGCCACAACAGGGAAAGAGGTTGGGTAACTGATTGATCACATGGAAGGCTTCCTATGAATGATACACTAACACTTGAATTCAACATTTTTTTTTTAATACCAGTCAATAAAGACTGTCCATTTCACAGCGTTGGAACAGAGCAATTGCTCTTAAAAAGGGCTGATGGCATAGCAGTCATTGGGATTAGGGTGTGGAATGAAGCAAAACATAAAAGGCTAATCAGCAGAGCAAAGACTTCAGCTGCAAAGGTCTGAACATGCCCCGCTGGGAGGGCCTCCTGATGCCACACTCAGCTGAGAAGGTTGAATTCAATAGGAAGTCAGCTGTAACTGCCAAGGAGTGTGGCCTTCGTAAGGGATGAGCTCCAAATCCAATCCACACGGTTGTCCACATTTCCACTGTCACTCATCAGGGAGAGCTTTCACTTAACACAACGATGTGAGGATTTCCTTTGTAAATCAGTTGTTCCCCTGGATATGGTTTCTGAAATATCTGTCTTAAGGTCTAAGCTGCTCTCTCTTTCCATTAGAAGCTCTGCTCACCCAACTCAACCAGTTTTAACAAAATTTTAAAAGCCATTGACTCTCTAGGGAAGGCTAATTTCTCTCTTGGCCTCCATTTGTAGCCAGCACTGGCACCAGCTATACTGACTCAAGCTCACTGAAGAGGAGGAGGAGCAGGGAGCTGTTCTCTCATTCATGACCATACCTTGATCCCAGTTTCAAGCTCGGCTTTGGGAGGTGATGGTGGCCTGGGCCAGAGGACTCAGCTAAAGGAAGTCCATCTTTGTCTGCAGGGTATTCCAAGGCCAAATAGAAGGGAGGAAGAAGAAAGTTCCATCTCTTTCTCTCCCTCCTTCTGTCTGTCTCTCTCACTCCCTTCCTTCTCTCTCTCATTTTCCTGACACAAATCCAGCTACCCAATTGCTGCCTTCCTCCAGCTGGCACACTACCCAGGCAGTTGAATTTACTCCATGCTCCAGCACTTTCTCCGTGAGCTGTGCTACAACTGTTTCTGCTTCTCTGGTTAAAGACGGTTCTGTCTTCCCTTGCCTGGATCTAAGCTGCTTGCCTCTCATTAACAGAGTCCAACCTCAGCCTGTGTGTTGCCACTACCCACTTTCCTAGTGCCTCCCCTTTCCTCTGACAGACACACCTTTATACTGTAGGACTGACTTCCCTTTGGACCCCAAGAGTCTGCTAGCTTAGTTGCTCCTAGCCATGGGAATAAAAGCAGAGCTCCCTTTTGGAGCTCCACGGTCATCATCATAAACAAGAACCTCCAGACATCAGTGGTGGAATGGGGGCCTGTTCAGCTGTTGGAAACAAAGGCTTTATTCTGAATCTTTTCCCGACTGATAACTAGTCTGTCATTCTAAGTGGGAAGGGTGGGGGTGGCAGGGCATTGAAGACAGGGGAGGAGAGTGCAGAGCAGAAAGCTTATTAACCTTTCCAAGAGGCTTGTGATTCAAGCTTGTAGAGCTTAACATTTTTTTTTCTCTCCCAATTATTTTAATGATGCTGCAGAAAGTCCTAACTTCTGTGCTGAGACTGTGTTGCTGCCACGGTCTGGGCTGATCACATGGTAACATTCCGACCCAGGCTTGGTCACCCCGTAAGAAAAATCAGCTTGGGAAAACCACTCCTCCTTCTGCATGCATCTCAGTCTCTCTCTTAAGGAAAAAAAAAAAGTCTCCTTTTTAAGAGCTTTGAAGCTTAAGTCTTAGATGTGAGCTTTGCTTCAGAGTTTATTAGTTATTATTTTATCCACATTCACCACTCCCCTTGAAAAAGTTTATGTTCACCCAGAATGGCAATTATTTGACTCTAATTCAAACCATTTTGTGTCATTTAGATCCAGGCACATTGCTTGATTTCAATAATTAAGGGAAGGTACCAAATATTTTTGTTGCTAAAGGAGCTTTAGTCACATAAGCCAGTTTATCAATCATGCTTTTTTCTTTATTAATCTTAATGTATCCCTCCCTTATCTCATTTTGAGCAAGAAAATTAAGCCAATAACATAAACTTAAAAGCTAACTACTGTAGTCTGTACTTTGAACCCAGATACAAAAGTAAACATTCCTTCCTATTAGGTTTAAGATCAAGACGTATTAATTTAGGAGGTTAATTAATACTTAGCAGGAGGCTGATTGGGGGCTGGAGATGTAGGAGGAAGAAGGCAGGAGGAACAGAGCAGAAAGTGACTTTTTCACTTCTGTGCATGCTTGTACAGTCTTGTCTGGAGGCACTGATACATTTTAAGTGACCCACCATGAACAGCATCAGAGTTGGGAGAACTGGAAAGATGGAGAAATCTTTCTGCAACCCCAGTCCCCCTTTCCATTTAACAAGAGCAGCTAGACCCTGATGAGATTGTAGAGAAATCCATTCTTGCCTGGATTGTCACCTACACGTATCTTAAAGTTTTAACCATTTGTGTACATATCATCTACCAATGGGTAATTGCACTTATCATAAGTGTACAGCTTGGTGAATTGTCAGAAATGGAGCACCCCTGTGTAACAAGCACAGGGAACATCAATTGCATCCCTAGAAACCCCTCTCATGCCCACTTCTAGTCATTACCTCCCCAAGGGTAATCACTGTACTATACCTAATATTATAATTAATCTGTCTTTGAACATGTCATCTGTTTTAACCTGATTTTGGCCACATAAATGAAATCATAGCATATCCACTTTTGTGTCTGACTTCTTTCACTCAATGTTTGAGAAAGTCATGGTTTTCATGTGTAGTTGTAGGTTGTTCATTCTCTTTGCTATTAATATTCCTTTATACACCAAAAATTGTATATCCATTCTGTTGTTGGTGGGCATTAGGGCAACTTCCAGTGGGACTACTATGAATAGTGCTGTTATGAACATTTTGGTACATATCTTTTGGTGAACACATGTACACATCTTTGCTGGGCTTAATTCTAGGAAAGAAATTGCTGGATATATGGTATGCATGTGAATTATTTTAGTAAAACTGCCAAATAATTTTCCAAAGTGGCCATAATCAATTTATACTCCTGCAAGCAATGTCTGAGAGTTCCAGTTGCTCCACATCCTTGCCAGTACTTCATATTTTCAGTATGTATTTTTGCTCTTCTGGAGGGCATGTGGTGACAATCGCATTGTAATTTTACTTTGCATACCTCACACACGTTAGTTTTCATTTCTCTGCTTTAGTTAATTTCCAATCATCCCCTGACCTAACTGGAGCCAACCTGACCATCAAGTCTTCCCTTTACAAAGACTCTATCTTTACAGAGATTCTCATAACACCTCTTCCACCTTCCTACATGGACATTTCCTTTTGTTGACCTCTTGTTGAGCTTAGATATGGAGCCACTCCATTTATACTCAATTCGCTGCTGGGTAGTGTCATGGGCCAAGCATTTTTTCCTGTGTTGTTCTGTCTTCCCACCTGGAGATGGGGTTCCTTGGCTCTGCAGAGTCCAGCTCTGTAGGCCCTGTTCACATATACAAACCCACTGGGCTAAATTCAGACAGGCATAGGCTATGCCCCTATTGGACTAGACTTTGTGTTTTTCACCCAATCATTCTGCTGCCCGATATCTTTAGCCTACATGCTTGATATTGATTTAAACCACTCAAGGAGTTAAGTAGTGTGGGAAGTCAAGTAATGTGGAAAAACAACAATAAAAGCACAGTTCTTACAGTTAGAGCTGAACTTGAATTTCATACTTACCAGTTTGGTTCTTTCTGATCTTAAGAACTTACTTTTTGATCCTGAGCTTCAATTTCTACATATACAAAAAGAAAATAGAGTTGTAATGAGGATTCGACAAGATAACAGCAAAGTGTCTGGCACATTGTAGGTACTGCAAAAGTTTATTTCTTTCTCTATGCCCTTCTTTGCAGAGGTCTTAGCCTCTCAGGTTTATAAGAGGATAAAACTCAAAATGATTTGTAGATCTTTAGTTTGGTTTGGCAATGAAGAATTCTTCCTCGTCAGCCTCTCTGAAATCAAGCAGTACACAATGAGGTGGTGACTTTTGAAATAAATTTAATAACTTCTTCAAATAATTTTTTTGAAACAAAATTAAGGAGACTATCACTTCTGAAGTCTAATTAGGGCCCTTTTTCTTTGAGGCAAAGCTAGTTAACAGCTTTTATATGATTTCCATCTTGCTATCTGCTTGGCCCACTCTGACAAGGAAATACCTTAAGTGCTGCTCATGCAAGTGGCATCCTTCTCTGCTCTTAAGCGCGCAATTAAGATTCAGACATCTCTGCTTTTAGGAGGGTGTTTGGAGAAGTAAATGAGGGGAGGGATTTGCATAAGAAATTTCCTGCTCTTCCCCGAGGATGTTGGCAGCCTTTTTCAATGGGCAGGCAAGCTCTGGAGTCACATACTGACTTTGCCCCTTAAAATGACTTAAGGCTTGGAAGGGTGGCCTCTATTTTTCTTCTTTTTAAACATTGCTGTTCTGTGCCAAGGTGGGTTGGTGTATCCAAAACCTATTTGGCAGGTCATTAGTTTGTTTCCTCTGATAGTGCTACACTGCAGGCAGGGTTACAAAACACATTCCAGCTGGCTGGACTTTCTGATATCTCCAAATGGTTCCATGGCCTTTAGTTAGATTTAGTGGTCAAGATTCTGGTAGATTTCCCTTTCTCTTTCCTTTTAATTTACAGCCAGTTTCAGTGGAACTACACCATAATACAGATCAATGTATTATATTTATATTTTAAATACCACAGGTCAAACCATGAAATAGAAATCTTGAATATTAATTCTTCAAGCATATTTTTTATAAAGTCATTTTCATATAGATGCTTGTTCTTTGCCCTAGTAGGAAAGGAATGAATGGAAATGTTAGAGTGAGAAACATGGGAAATACATTTGATAACTTTTCCAAGACTCTGTCATTTAATTTTGTACTAAGAGAAAGGTGTTATTATCTTCATTTTAAGAAATGAAAAAAAGGCTTAAAGGGATTTCATATATTATTCAAGGTCACACAGCTCCGTGAAGTTGGAATTAGATTCTTAGATTTGTCTAGATCTCTTCCTTTTCTTCTCTTCTCTCCCACCTAGAATCCATGCAACAGTTCTCTCCTCTTCCACCTAGAATTCATGTAACCTCAACACAAATTATTCTGTATTAGAGTTAGACATTACCTAAATGGTCTCAGGTCCTACCAAGCACAGAAATTCCCTCTATGAGGTCCATGGCAGCTCATCAAACCTCTGGTTACCTACTATAATGATTAACTCATTCCTACACAGGACAACCAATAGCCATTTTGCATGGCTTTTCCTCTTAGACAAAATTCAGGGGTGCACAGGAGCAGATTCACACCTACTCTTACCAACTCTCGAGCCGATTGTGCACAACACTTCCCAACTCCACACTTAGGGATGCTAATTTGGTGGCTTGAAATCAGTTATGGTGGATGTGTTTACATCACAGAAATTACCAAAAGCTATAGATTAGGGCTTCTCCCTCCACAAGTACTACCCACTCTGCTATACCGAGAACCACTTGTTAAACATTTATCAGCACATCATTGCTTCTACCTTTGGGAAGTGATTCTGTCCTTTGGCCTTCCATAGAAGAAGTCCAAATTTTCTTCCGCAGCAGCCCCTCAGAAATTTCGAAACAGCTCTTTGCCCACTCTGTCCTTCTATGACAGCTTCAAAAAAAACCTAGGTTTGAGTTTCAGGTTGGTCTCTTAGTTGCTGTCGAACCATGAACAAACAATTTAATCTCTCTAAATTTCAATTTCTATATATATGAAATAGAGATGGTAAAAAAAATCTTACCTCTGGGGTGGATGTGAACCTTAAATGAGACAGTGGGCATAAAATATAATGTCTAACCTACAGAAAGCTCTCAATTAACTTTATTATTAGAAGGATTATTGTTATTGATCATAACACTGAAACACTTACAGTTATCCAGGACTTCCAGCCAATGGATTATACTTGTCAGGGTCTTGGCAGGAGCAGAGACTTGGTTACAAGGGAGTTGTAACATAAGAGACTTGGTTACAGAGAGTTTAATGCCCAGACCATGTGCAGAAGAGCGAGAATAGCTGAATACTTAAGGAAACTGGTAAGGTATGTTGAGACACCCAAAAGCTTCCAACAGCAAGAAACTGTGACCACTCCAAGGTCTAAAGGCACAAGGAAAATGAGCAATAATGCCAAGAGTGACACCCCATGGGAGTTGGAGCATAGATAAGGGATCATAACGACTCTCACACATGAGACCCAGCAGGAAGAGAAGAGGGGGAGCCATACTGTGACCTCTCCATCTCTTTCTACCTGCCCTCAAATCTCTTGGCAGTACCCCTAGCAGCCAGAAGCAAGAAGCCAGAGGCTACAAGGTCCTGGATAGCATGGTTCCATCCATAGATATCACCTCATGGGACACAAAACAGGATAGTGCAAAGACAGCGGATTGGGGAGAAGGAAGTGCGAATGAAGAACAATCAACATTTGAATTTTCAATCTTTCATTCAATCCATTGAATCCACGTTTGGCATCTTTTTCTTGTAGAAGCTCCAGACTAAGAAACCATGCAAAAATGTAACTTGAATTTAAATTCCAGGAAATGGGTTTGATCCTTGAGATGAATTATTCTTTAGATTTTCTATGGTGCATTTACAAAAACCTAGACCTGGGATTTGCAGAGTGCCTATTATCCTGCACATTGAGGATTGCCCATACCCCAGGAAGAAAGGTCCTGTGTTGCCGACTGATTCATGTTGTTCCATTCATCAGCCTTATCCAGTGCTTGCCTTCATCTTACTTCCTTTCTCTTTGAAACCGTGCCTCTTAGTAAATGTCATTGCTATTGTCCATTCATGTGTGTTTCATATTTTAAGGGTCTTTAATTGTTTCATTCTAACAGCATTCCCCTCCCTTTTAAACTATCTTGGAAGTCTGTTTAAAAAAATCTACAGGACCTGAAATATATTAAAGACTTCAGAGTTTCTCATACAATGTTTTCATCTTTTTTTTTTTTTTTTTTTTAAAGAGGCATTTTGTAGCTCAGGGAGAGTCACTTTAAAAATCTCATTCCACTGAGATACCACATGCCCCTGTTTGTTCAGAAGTGTTGACTGACAGGAACTACTTTACCACTCACCTGTGTCTGTCTAAACCTGCCAGATTCCAAGAGGTCATTGACTCTTTTCATAACTCCCTGTTTATGCAAAGTTCTGTGTCATTCACACAGTTAATAAAGGTGGTGTCATTTAGCCTTTAAAAGCTATTTCCAGGGATCATTTCTTACAATAATGAAAGAGTCAAATAAATCCCAATGACCTGAGCAGATAGATTCTTGAGCCAGTCAAACTTCTTTATTTTTGATGTCCATGTTGACGTGTCTGTCTACAGAAAAAGGATAGAGGTAATGCCATCTCCCACAAGTGCTCATGTTTACACCACAGATTGATTTCCGTCCAACCCATTTTCATTCACTTTTCTATTATAAATAAGTCTAACTCAGGTAACGTACATGAGTTAAGTAAAACAGGTATGAGAAAGCATACTTTGGCGCACATAGATGCTCTAGGCCTATATCTGTTTCTTACATTTAATAGACATGTTGGTGTAATACATATTTTACTGTCTTATTCTATATTAAGAAAAAAATAGTATGAGTATGATGACAAATGGAAACAGAGACGAGTATTTGGGGGCATGGAAAACTGGGGAGCACATATCCCATCTAGAGGGATGCCCGACTGCTTTGGTCCAGCGCACTGATGCTACATGGGAAGGAGGGCCTGGCTGGTGTTGTCAAATCTTCTCACTCTCAAAAAAACAAACAACAAAAACAAAAACAAACAAAAAACAAAAAAAGAAACACAGAATGTTAGCTTTTTATATAAAAATTTCCAAAGTTTAGATTTTGGCAACAATTTTGCAAAAGTTAAAAAGCACTTTTTAGACCAAATCTGATACTTGTTAAAGCTAAATATTACTGACTGGCCACGAGTTAGGAGCTGCTAAACTAAATGAGACCCAAATGCAAGGCATCTGGGCAGTTTGACATGGAGTAAGGAGAGGGAATGTTTGCTCTGATTAATTTTCTTCTACAATAATAACAATACAGAAATTGTGGAATGTTCTAGAAGCCACCAAGAAAGTATTCAACTTCTTTCAGGCCATTCCTGGATCCTGATCACCTTCTTCCCTACTCCTCAGAGTCATCTCTTCCCCATGCACAGACACTCTTACACACCACACACACACACACACACACACACACACACACACACACACACACTGGTTACCTAAGGATGCCTTTCCTTGATGTCCAGTCTGTGTTTAGACAACTTAGCTTCCTGCTTGGGCATTATGCTATTAGAACTTGAAAATATTTCCGTAATGACATTCCTGTTTCACTAAATCCTAATTTATCCTTGATTCAAAGTCATTTAAAGTCAGTTAGCCATATGAAACCTCTGGCTCCTATGCTCTGTATACGTACCCAGGTGCCTCTTTGCTAGTTGTATAAAGTTAATGGCCGATTTGTAAGCACTCACCTGGATCTCATTGAGAAGAGCATCATGTCTACTAAACACTAGGGAAAATCTTAGGATTGTGCAATTCCTAGGGTTGGCCTGGGGTAAGAAAACCCATCTAAATGATTGTTTATCATTGTCTGGATAAAGGCTCCTCAAACAAGGGATCAGCATAGAGAATTAAGTATGACAGTATGCCAGAACAGTGGTTCCCAATCTATTTGGCACCAGGGACTGATTTCATGGAAGACAGTTTCTCCATGGACTTGGGGCAGGGGGATGGTTTTGAGATGAAATTGTTCCACCTCAGATCACCAGGCGTTAGCTTCTCATAAGGAGCACGCAACCTAGAACCCTTGCATGCACAGTTCACAATACGGTTCTAGCTCCTATGAGAATCTAATACCATCGCTGATCTGACAGAGGCGGAGCTCAGGCGGTGATGCTCGCTTGCCCACCGCTCACGTTCTGCTGTGTGGCCCAGTTCCTAACAGGCCGCAGATCAGTACCAGTGGCATTAGGTACAGGACTGTGGTGGATGTTGGGGACCACTGTGACAGAAGAGATCCTTTAGTACTTTAAGGGATTTCAGAGCAGCCTAGTGGTTCCTGCTCCTAAAAGGGATACTTCGCAGTGTTGTGGTATCTGAACGCCTTAAGGAAACAAGACAATTCTGAAGTTAGGCCCAGAGCAAGGGAAGAAGGAGCACTTCCAGAGGCAATCCTGAAGTTAGCTCCCTCTAGCCCAGCCAACCTCTAGCTTGTGACCTCATTGCCATCCTCTACTTCCTCTTTCTTTGCCTCTGCACTGTTTGACTGGGGTTGCCATAATTCTGATGTGGCCTGCTGGCTGGATTAAGATCTTCTGGCTTTCTGAAATGGTCTGCATCCTGTTTGCTACATCTGTATCCCTAAGCTCCTCATGTCAGTGTTTCCAATCAAAATGTATTAACTTTGAACCCTTGGCTCCTGGACTCTACTTTGCTAAAAGGATGCTGACCTTGACTCTGCATGGAGCCAATTTCCCGCCCCCTCCAAGAGCATCTACCTCATGGAAGGATATACAAGTTCCTTCCTCTAACAACAACCCCTCTTGCCAGATGCTGTGCCTTGGAAATGCAGTCATATTTAAGAATGGACATTGCCCCAACGTTTGCACTAACTTAAGCTGACTGACTACTTGTGCACAGGACATACCAGAGTCAGAGCACTGGAATTATTATTTTATGTCTTTTCTTCTAGCTTAAAAAATATATTTTTAAAAACTGGTTTCATAAGTATTACGTTATTGACCTGAAAATAAAAAAAGCAAATGCTTATTAAGGCGTGTTGGTCACTATGTGTTAGAGGACAGGAATTCCTGGTGATGCAATCGGCTTCATCCAGCAACTGAGTACAGAAAACCTTTTCATATGTGCTAAGCTGCAATAAAGCCTCCGTGCAAACAGTCAGCTCTGACTGTGGATCCCAGCTTCTCTGCTGAGGTTCAGATCCCTCAGGACAGCATTTCCTGATGGAGTCAGTCACTCAATTCTGTATCCAGGCACTCATATTGATGACATGCAAGCAAATAAAATGGTTTATGAGGAACGACTGCTACCAGGTCTTGGTAGTCCTGAGGGTCAATAAAATGTTACTTGAGGAAAAGAATCATCAGCATAAAGATTAATTATCTGTTAAATCATGGTAGTGAGAGTAGCTTTTTCTATTGGGTGATGAATTTTTATGCATGGTCTGACATGTATGAGTTTGACATATTACACAATTGGTATGACAAAAACAGAGAATGCACAGTGAGAAGCCATATGAAGGTGACTGTAAGAGGATTTGACTGCATCTGAGAGGCAATTCACTCTCTTGAGCAACTCAACTCCGATGTCTACTAAATGGAATTACTCCTATACACAGGACTAGTTGCTGGAATTACTCCTAAGTGTATTACAACCATGGTCCACCACTTATTTAATAAGAAAATCATAATTAGTATGAATGTTTAAACATCTTCAGTATAGGCAAATGTTTTGTTTATAAAAGTCAGGTCAATAAAATGGCACTACTCCTTTATATTTTTTATCATAAATAATAAAGAATTGCTTGTGGAGTATCTAAAGTACAGTCAGGAAAACTGAAATTACTCTAGGTGTATCAAACAGAAGGAATTTACTAGAGGGACTTGACAGAAATGTGGAGGAGCAAGGAACCCATAGAGGGGATGGTGAGGCAACCCACATGTTAATAACAGCAATTAACCTCTAAGTTTAGCAGGAGGAAATGCTATTACCAGGGCCAGAATTTGTAAGCTACAGCCATGGTGAGGTCTTCCCAGTAGATTAAATCATAGAGGAGACAACCATTGCCAGGGATGTAATCTGAAGCACAGACAGACGGGGAGAAGTACCCTGGCTTCTTCCATCTCCCACCCTCCAGCCTTCCAACAGAGCCTCTCTTTGCCTAAATCTATAAGAAACCCAGGGAGAAAAGCAGCCTCAGAAATGCAGTTTCCAGAGCAGGACATGGGAATTATTACTAACTGGCAAATGACTAGGACATTGGTATCTCAGAAGACAAGTATATTTGTATATTTGCCCTAGATAATTAACCTATCTCTTAAGTGTACTTTGACGAGTGAATTTTAGCTCTATTTTTATTATTCTGATTTAAAATGAATGAACGAAAATCACAATCAGGCTGTGATGCATTTGCCAATAATTTGACCTATGAGATATCTAGTTAGGTCTCTCTGTACCCACGTATCTTCATTTTTCCTTAAATGTTCTTTGCTGTCTACCTCCTTCCATCTTTTATTTTAGCCTTGGGATTATCCACTAAACAGGAATGATGATTTCATTCATTGTTATAACCTAATCCCTCAGAGGGTGAGACAAGCTGGAAGGTGGGGGAGTACATGTTGGTAACTATTTTAGACATGCAAATTTTGTAAGTTCAAATATCTTACTCAGTACTAGGACGTGAGTAGGCAAATGCCTGGTTCAATGATATAAACACAGCAAACATTAGCCCGGAATGTAGTAGGAGAAATGCAAGCAAAAGAAGTATTTCAGAAGCATCCTGATTTTTAGATGCTAGAATTTTCTTTCATCTGAATTGCTGACATCCATCACAGTTTTAGCAACGTTTTACTTGCTGCCATGGGGATCTGTTCTCTGCAATCCAAAATGCAGAATGACTTGATTCTGAAACATATTGAGTGCAATCTGCTTCTAAACCTGCAAGGCATATCTAAAATTACGTGCACATTTTATTGAACCGATACTGCCATAGTGTCTATTATTTGCCTGCATTATTCTAAGGACTTAATAAATATTATCACATTTTACTTTTTCAAGCTATGGAAGGTACAGATATGAGGACAGGTCATGTGCACTGGCCTATTATGTCTCATCATTTTGCAAATGAGGAAACTGGAACAGAGACATTAAGTAATAGCCCTACAGTTATAAAGTTAGCAGTTGGTAGAGCCAGGATTTGAACCCAGGTGGTCTAGTTCTAGAGTCTGTGTTTTTAACCACTAAGCTGTGCTATTCTCTTCCATATGGCAACCTCGGGTTAGTCAGACCTATTGCATGAAGGCTCACAGCTCTGCTAGTGAGCATTCTAGCAAACAAGGTGGAAGCTGCCTGGTCTTGCATGATTTGGCCTCAGAAGTTACCTAGTGTAACTGCACTGTAATCTCTTGGTCAAAGAGGTGATGAACCCACTCAAAACTAGGAGTGTGGGAAGAGTGTCAAAGCGTCAAAGAATTTGCAGCCATGCTTGAATCCATCACACTGGGCAAAATACCAGAAGCAATAACCACAATATACGATACCCAGAATGGTGTGTTGGTTTTTATTTGCTGAAATGACCTTATGGTTTCCTATATTTGGTCCTCATTTATCTACAGCAGGAAATGGAAGGAAATAGAGTCTTTCCTTTAGGCAGTTCTCTGTTCCAACTTGTATTCTTCTAACGCCTCCCTTAACTCTGACAACATTCTAAATGGCATCGGACAAGACTTCCACGGACTCAAGTTTCATTGATGTAGTTGTACCCAAACAGAAAAGTTCTGTTGCCTATATTCAAAACACATTGCTAAGCCAATTTTCTCTAAATTCTCCTGAATTTCCTCCCCTGGGAGGATTTTACAACTGCCAAGTTTGAATATTAAACCTTTAGGTACTTTTGAGTAATACTCAGCAGAGAGAAAAGAAAAAGCTATTTTAATAAAGTGATGTTGTGGAGAGATAGAGATAGAGAGAGAGAGAGAGTGTGTGTATGTGTGTGTGACTCTCAGATAAAATGTAGGTATTTCTATTTTAACTGTAAACTACTGAACAAATTCAGCTCAGTCTTTTGAATACAAGTTCAATTTATGAGGCCAGTGACTATCAAAAAATTTAAGCTGAAAAATAATGGGAAAACCACTCAACTCACCAAAATTCTGTTTTTCATTAAAATCTGAGTTTGTGACGAATGTGTCTTTGTAAAAAATAGCTCTGGTGAATGCTACTATTAAGGTACTCAATGACATTTCTTTATGATGTTTTCCCAAGGTAGCAATTTGATTGGTATAGAGAAAAATTTCAAAAGAAGGTTTCCTTCTGTGTCATGATCTAAGACACGAATTTCACATGCAGACAAACAAATATCGGAGTGATCAGGCTGGTTGGTCTGTTGGGTCGTTATAGCCAAGGTTAATTCTAATTACATGACTGGCTGCAAATTTGTCCTTTCCTCTCCCACCAATGCAGCAGCAGACAAAAGATGGCTGTTGGAACACAACAGTTAACAGTAACATTCTCTGCCACAACCTCTAAATGTGCAGACAAAAATGTTAAAGGAGCTAGCAATTAAAATTATTTTTATTAATTAAGGATGGGTCAACATGAAATCAAATCACCCACTTAGTTCAGCAAGAACTTGAATAAACCCAGTCATCAGGAATATCCTACAGGGAATATCTGAATGATGGATGGAATAGACTTAATTAGAAAGCTTTTTCAGGCTTCCTAGGGCAACCAAACTTCTTTTAAAGTCTACATGCTTCCTATCTTCAATGGGAAGCAATGTGTACTTGGAAGATATGAGGGCAATCCAGTGACTATGTGAAGTATCTTCTTTATAAATCCTAACAAATGGAAGAGAGAAGATTAGAATATATAATACAAGAAAATGTTACCTGAATAAAAGCAATTTGAAGTAGCCAATTTATTGAATGTGTTTTATAATGTGTTCTGAAACAAATGAATACATGACAGCAAACACAGATATGTCTTACAAAAATTGCAACTTCAAAGATCAAGAGAATTTTCTTAGGAATACAAGTAGAAAAAGAAAATTGAGTATAAGGATGAAAATCAAGCTGGCCATAGACTTAGCTATAGTAACATCTATTACTAGTGGTAATATAGCAATGTCCTCAAGTTATTTGGGATGGAGGTGGGTAGGTAAGGTAAGGATTCATGTAAAAATTCTAAACTAAGTCAAGAGGGCACACTTATTTGATGCCAACTGAATTATATGCAAACATTCAAAAATTATAGCTTTTATGATTAAATTGCTTAATATTTTAAATCACTTAGTGTGTGGCATATAGAAAGCATTATGTAACTGCTAGTTAATTCATAAAATAAGAAAAAACTGAATCTCATGAAGTCCATAAGCTCTTCGTAATAAAATCTGCCTTAACAAGGGAAGCCCTGATAAGACTACAAATGTGTGTGCTAAACCTATTTATATACAGAATTAAAATTAAATCAATGTGGGGCCAGGCACAGTGGCTCACACCTGTAATCCCAGCACTTTGGGAGGCTGATGTGGGGGATGCTTGAGCTCAGGAGTTTGAAACCATCCTGGGCAACAAAAATGCAAAAATAATAATAGAGCAACCGGATATCAGGAAGTAAGGGGGCAGAGCTAGGAAGATGTGTCAGTGTACTAATTTCCCCACTTTAGTATGGAGAATGAATGAATAGATTATCTCTAAAGTAGATGAATCATGCAATAGAGCTTCCTCTTATTCATGTGTTCAACTAGTGTTTTTGAAGACCACCATGTGCCAGGCACTGTTTTAAGTGGTATGGATGTAACTATGGTAATTCTTCATTTTATATCATTGGTAGGTTCTTAGAAACAGTGACTTGGAGCCAAATGAGGTACGGCAGGTTCTCTGATAACATGGTTCCCTTCAAAGTCATTTTATTGTAATTTTATGAGAAAAAAATGTTTTTCTTATACCTCTCTTCACTTACGATTGCAGTTTCCAAGAACCTATTGACATGGTAAGTAAGGAAGGACTTTCTGTACAAACAAGATATGCAAGATCCCTGCTCCCTCACACTTTATCCTCTAATAGAAAGAGACTAGCCAATGCAACTAGATAAGATAAAAAGAAATGGGTGGACAGGTAAATGAAAGACTCTCAAACGTAAGTGGGATAATATGTGACAAATGTCATTTCCAACTGGTAATAATAGATAATTCAATAAATGTGATGGGAAATCGGCAAACAAAAATACATTTCAGATGAGTCACAGATTTAAAGATAAATAATTAATCCATTAAAATAGTGTGAGAAAGCATTGGTAAATGTATAATCTTGGAGAATGAAAATACCTTTTAATTTAAGGCAGAAAGCACAGAAATCACAAAGCTAAAGATGAGTACATTTAATTACATCAACATTTAAATTTGTGTACAAAAAATATATAATAAGATCATAAGATAGTCAATAGATGGAAAAATATTTATAACACATTTCTGAGACAGGACACATTTCTTTAATAGATAAAATTCCTGTAAAAATAATTTTTAAAAGTAGATGTGATAATGGTAATGTAATTCTTTTTGTTTGCTTGCTTTTTAAGTCAATGAGGAAAAGGCAAACAAGCCAGAAAAATGGGCAACGAATCTGGTAAAAGCAAACTGAAATACAACGGCTAGTAAGTAGAAGGTAAGATTTTCAGTCTCATTCATAATAAAAAGAAATGCAAGTTGAAATAAGGCAGAATTGTTAATACCCTTACCATTTTACTAACATTTGATGGCGCCCAGAGCTGAAATGAATTCCATTGAGGATAGAGTAAATCAGTACATACTTTTGTGAAATGCAATTCATGTACAATCTTAAATTTTTTTAATGCACATTTTCTGACCAGAAAATCTATTGTTAAAAATGTCCCCTCTGCGTATATTAGTAAAATTGTTTATAAATGTATTAATTAAAACATTCTTATAAGAGCAGAAAGAAAAAAAACTGGAAATAGCTAAATGTCCATCAGGAGGAGAAATTAAATTATGGCAACAATCCTGCCCTTAAAAACAATGAAGTGGATACGTATGAATAGATCTCCAAGATTGATTGATTGATTCATTTGAGACGGAGTCTTGCTCTGTCGCCAGGCTGGAGTGCAGTGGCACAATCTCAGCTTACTGCAACCTCCGCCTCCAGGGTTCAAGTGATTCCCCTGCCTCAGCCTCCCGAGTAGCTGAGACTACAGGCATGCGCCACCATGACCAGCTAAGTTTTTGTATTTTAGCAGAGATGGGGTTTCACCATGTTGGCCAGGATGGTCTCATTCTCTTAACTTCGTGATCCACTCGCCTCAGCCTCCCAAAGTGCTGGGATTACAGGCATGAGGCACTGCACCTGGCCAAGATATATTTATTAAAAAAAAATCAAAAACCTAGGAAGATGTGGATATTAGTGACTGTGATGTCAGACCTTTTTGCAAAGGTTTATACACAAATATACACACATGTGTACATCTGTGCAAGTGCGTTGATTCTCGTGTTTAAATATGCATGTTAGCCCTGTTTACCTTTAGAAAAAAAGTCTTTTATTAGTATTTATTATTTCATTTTAATTTTATATATTTTAGCACTTTAAAAAATTTTTAACATGTGTATATCATTATTTTTTAAGTTGACAGAGGTCATCTGGGTAAGAGAACTATGGGTCATTATATTTTTCTTTCTTAACTTTTCTCTATTAAAAATACTTTGGCTAACTATAGTTACTCACACCTGTAATCCCAGCATTTTGGGAAGCTGAGGCAGGAGGATTGTTCGAGCCCAGGAGTTCGAGGCTGCAGTGAGCTATGATCATGACACTGCACTCCAGCCTGGGCAACCAAGTGAGACCCTGTCTTAAAAAAACCAATACTTAAAAATATTATTTAAAATAAAATATGATGTCATTATTGTTTAATTTTTAATAGTTTATAAACTTCTCATGTTAAAATGAGAGAGAATTCCCTAAAATATTCGGCTCTTTTGTAAACTGGGAGCAACATATTATTTATTATGTGAGACATGTCTTGGGGGCTAAAGAAGACTAGCATTCGCCGTTTATCTTGGGGGTGGGGTCCAGCTGCATTCTCCTCTTTCCCTGATGGCAGCCTGGCCCACATAGTAAGACAGTGGCCTTCTTCTCCTAGATCTCCTTCTCCAGCTCTGAACCTGCTTCTTCCAAAGCAAGGCCTTTCAAGTTGAATAAAAACAGAAATGTCAGCAAGTATTTTCTCCCATTATATAGGTAGCCTTTTCATTTTGTTGATCCTTTTTTTTTTTCTGAGCAGAAATTTAGTGGTTTGATGTAGTCCTACTTGTTTATTTTTGCTTTTGTTGCCTATGCTTCCAGTGTCATATCAAAAAAATTATTGCCAGGACCAATGTCAATGAGCTTTCCCCCTGTGTTTTCCTCTAGGAATTTCATGGTTTCAGACCTTACATTTAAGTCCTAATCTTATGGTATATGGTATAAGACAAGGATCCAATTTTATTCTTTAGTATGTGTATGTTTGGTTTCTCAACACCATTTATTGAAGATAATTTCCTTTTCCCATTGTTTATTCTTGGTGCCTTCGTCAAAGATCAGTTAACTATATGTGTGTGGATTTATTTCTGTGCTCTTTATTCTGTTCCATTGGTCTATGTGTCTGTTTTTATGTCAGTACCATATTGTTTTGATAACCATTGCTTTGCAATATAGTTTGAAGTAAGAGAATGTGCTGCTTCCAGCTGTGTTCTTTTTTCTCAAAATTGCTTTGGCTATCCGGGTCTTTTGTTGTTCCATATGAAAGTCAAGATTTTTTTTTTCTATTTCTTTGAAAAATGACATTGGAATTTTGATAGATTACATTGAATATGTACATGGCTTTAGATAGTATAAACTTTTTAACAACATTAATTCTTCCAATCCATAAACACAGGATAGCTTTACATTTAATGTCTTCTTCAATTTATTTCATCAATGTTTTATAGTTTAAAGCGTAGATATCTTTCACCTCCTTAGTTAAATTTCTTGCAGCATTATTCGCAACAGCCAAGATATGGAAACTAACTAAACACCCATCCAGGGAAAAGTGGGTAAAGAAATTATGGTACATATAAACAATGAAATATTACTTAGCCTTTAAAAAGAAGACCATGTCATTTGTGACAATGTGGATGAAACTGGAGGATGTTATGCTAAGTGAAATAAGCTAGACACATAAAGACATATACTATATGATCTCACTAATATGTGGAACCCAAAAAAATTAAACTCATAAAAGCAGAGAGTAGAATTATGGTTTTGAGGGGATGAAGAAGGTAATGGGGAGATGTTGGTCAAAGGGTACAAACTTTCAAACATAAGAGGAGCAGGTTCTGGGGATCTCATGTACAGCAGGAGTGGTGATGGGTGTGTTAATATGATAGTGGTAATCACCATACTATGTATATGTGTATCAGGTCATCATGGTGTACGCCTTAAATATATTTAAACTTTGTCAATTAAATACTACATATATAAAATATAAATAAATATTTTTTAAAACAAGAAAAATCCCAGATATGCCTGGAGGCTTTCCTATTAGGTAAACTTGGTGGAGAGACCATAGTGCTCAGAAAACAGTGTGGAGCACGGGAAGAAAAGTAACTCAGAATACGATTCTGAAAGTGTTCATTAAAGCACACTCAATGTAGAATTAATTAGTCATTCATTTTATGGTTAATCCACCTCACTCAGGTTATTTCAAAAAGTGATAGAAAGACAATCACTTTCTATATGAACAGAAAAGCTGTTCACATTAAGTTCCTTTTGTGGCTTAACTGAAGCTAGAAGCCAAATCAACAAAACGTGGGAATCGCCCAGTTTTGATTTTTAATTACTGATTGATATGGTTTGACTCTGTGTCCTGACCCAAATAGTAAACCCCACATGTTGAGGGGGAGAGTTTGTGGGAGGTGATTGGATCGTGGGGACAGTTTCACCTACACTGTTCTTGTGAGTAAGTGAGTTCTCGCGATACCTGGTTCTTTGATAAATGTTTGGTGCTTCCCCCCACAACCCCTCCTGCTGCCTTGTGAAGAATGTGCTTGCTTCTCCTTTGCCTTCCATCACGACTGTAAGTTTCCTGAGGCCTCCCCAGCCATGCAGAACTGTGAGTCAATTCAACCTCCTTTATAAATTACCCAGTCTCAGGCAGTTCTTTATAGCAGTGTAAGTCCTACACTGATGTAGGACATTAAACAAGAGTCAATTGATCTAAAATATAAAAGTGCTTCTTTTGTTTACTGCTGAAAATGAAAGAGGACATGTGGGAATGCAATTCAGACATCTCCTGGTAGCTCCATAATGAAAATCACTTAAAATATATGACCGAGGTAACTTTTGGCAAATACATCAGTACTTAAAATAGCCAAATAGTTCTAGTTCTGTCTGATTCTATGTTTGGCACTTTGGGACACTGTATTAGCTGTCTAACTAAAGTGAGGTAAATCCAAATTTGCTCTGAACTAGATGAGAACACTCAAATAATCAGAGATCTCTTCTCCCTATAATGCTTTCATGAGAAATGAACAAGTAACAAGTAGATTTGATTTCTCTTTTCCTCTTCCTCCCTCAGTCCCTCCTTCCCTCCCTCTCTTCTTCCTTCCTTCCTTGATTTCTTCATTCCTTCTTTACAACAACCACTCCATAATGTCTCAAATGGTAGAACAAATATAATACAATGTCTCTATTTTTCCTGAATAACAGCTGGTTCAAAGATGATACTTGGCCATAAACATGTTTCTGAGGTTTTCATTATAGGAAGCTAACCAAACTTAAAATGTTGAAAAATAAACTAAATTGTATTCAGGGATATTTTATTATAATTGTGTATAAGGTACATATAAGTAAAACATAAAATTTAATTTGCATTTCACCTTTAAGTTTTCATGTATTTTTCATCAGCATTCATTCCTACTATATTAAAGTAACTAACTTCCCTGGAGCTCCATCTTTTCTGCCTACTTAGTAGTTTACTTGTGTAATAAGACATTGAAACAGTAAGCTGCTGAATCAATACCAAGTCAGCAAAAGTCAACTGCAAGAAAAGCAGATCTATTGCTAACATTAATTTTTAAGGCATTTAATGAAATTATAGCTGTTTTACCTAATGATCTTATAACTTATTCTCTACTCTGGATCAGACCAGATACTGCCCATCTGTTAGCCACTTTATACATGCAAATTGGGGTTTTATTAATGAATTGTTTAAACCAAAAAAAATGGCTCCCTAATAACCTAAAAATGATTAGTCTCACTTTGTAAAAAGACAGCTTACCTATTTGGTATACACCTACTGACATGAGTGATCTTAAGAGACTAATTTTCAGGATATAATAGTAATTGACAATTGTGGGAATTGACAATTTGAATTCTGGAACCTAAATGAGTTCGGTTTTTTTGTTTGTTTGTTTTTTGTTTTTTTTTTTTCAAGAATTTTCTCAATCTCTATTCATTTATAAGTAGAGCATGTTCCTGCTTCTGTATTTTCTATGCTATCATTTCAACTCATTTTTCACTCCTTGTAGACCATTAAGTTCCACCACATCTTACCATTTCAATCTCTTACAGCATTCTCCTTCACCCCACGCTTCTGCTGAGTGCAAGGACTCTCTATCTCTTGCTTAAACAATTATAACAGCCTTTTAATTTATCCTTCTGCCTGTAATCTGGCTGTATTCCAAGCCATCATCCCCACTTCTACCAAAGAGATTTTTCTCAAAAGCAAAGTAAAGCCTAGGGGGAAAAGTCCAAATTCCTTTGCCCAGCAAAATATTGGCACCCCTTTCTCCTCCTCTGTGCAGTCATACTAAGCTGCTGATCATTTCTTTAATGCATCTTGATGTTTCATGCCTTTCTGCCTTTACCCCTGCTGTTCCTCCTGCCTGGAATTCCCTCCCCCACCTTGTCTATCTGCCCAACACCTGCTCAGTTTTCATGATCCAACTCAAGTGCTATGTCCTCCCAGGAAACCTTTTCTGACCTTCAGCTGTAGGTGGTAACTCTATTCTTGGTTCAATTTCTGTACCTTGTATAAACTTCTGTTTGGTTGATTTGTATACATCACCATATTCATCTTTGTAGCTCCAGAAACTTAGCAGTGCTTGGAAAAGTAAAAGTCATTGAATGAGTAAATGAAGCAAGTGCAGCAGGAAATAGGTCTCCAAAGCAAACAGTTTTATTTCATTTGTGGCAAAGTGCCATTCAATTTAAATTCAAAGCCATTTTGATAGGCACAATCTCAGTTCAACAGAAACTCCAGTATTCCTTTTGGGTTCCTCCAGAAGCTCACTGGATGACAAGAGTTCAAGTACAAGTAAGTTAGAGGGAGGTGAAGAAAACACAATTGGGGAATGGGAAGGTGAGGTAGGGAAGGGAAGGCAGCCTATGAAGGATGCATTCTTAAGCCAGTTATCACTGTGGCTGACTAAAATAGAGTCAGTTCAGATCATGCACCTTGGAATTACCGCTCCTAGAGGCAAATGGGTATTCATACGCTAACTCCCATTGGTCACTGATTGAGGGTTGCCCCTAGGAGATATTAATTCCCTAGGGCATCTGGCCAGCAGCACATGGGCAGAATAAGCTGCACCAAGTGGGAAAAGCCCTTAGTTGGCAATCAGGTATGCTCTGGGGTGGTCAGGGCTGAGGGTGCTGTGGTAGACCTTGACATGGCAGCTACATCTGGTCTTTGGTGCTGTTGAGTGGTTATTGTAAATATAAGAGGATAAAATAGGATATTTCTCATAGTCTCTCAGCTCACATATATCTCAGACTGTTTGCTCAGTTCAATATTAATTAGGGAAAGGAGCAGAACATTTTGTTTCCCAGTAAGACAATTAATGAAATATGTCCAGGTGAGAATATCCACTAAAAAACACTGTCAAATTGATTCTCTTGGGTTGCTATTGTTCAATTTGAGTATGTTGTAATCGTAATTCTAAAGTCATTACCATCAAACCCTTTTTGCCTTTGCCAAATTATCTCACCTGAATTAACAGGTAACCAAGATGAAAATAATTTACAATTTACAGTTGGTCCCATTAAGGCCCTATGGAGAGACACACACGACTAACAGCTCAGAGATAACCATGCCAGGCTGCTAGGCTTTGTTGTGGCCCAACAAGCTGTGAAAGGTGCAGAAATATGCAAATCAGTAGATGATGAATCCCTAGGTATTAATTAGAAGTTACAAATATATTATTCTTTTAAATTAAAATATATAAATTAGAACTTACAAATATATATAAAATATTCTCCTGGAAGATTTTATCTTGTAAAGAAGCAATGACCATACAGAAATTCTCAAGCAAAGCCAATATATAAACTCTTCATTGATTTTGTTGAAGTTCTCTAGTTGAAGTTCATTCAACTATTTAATGAACTATTTGGAGACACTTTCTACCTACTGATAATGCCTTCTTTTTACTTTCTTTTATGACTTGCATCACCTCCTCTGCTCTTGAATGTATTACTTACTTATTTGAGATAAATATATATCTGGAGAAATCACTCATAAAGAAGAAGTAACTCCAACAGTTGTGTCAATAACCAAAGTTTCGTTTGTCAACTGGTTATTTTTTTCTGTGATACAATCAGATCTTTTCTGAATCCTGCACTTAAAATCTTTTAAAAACTTGAGGGCACTTTGAATTAAACTAACAATTATTTTTACTTTTTAAATAAACATTTCTGACGTCTAGCAGCTTACAATCGAGGAAAGGACCTAACTATTTTATATGTACTTAGCCCCCTAGTAACTCTTAATTATTTATTTGAATAATGTTTTTGAAAATAAAAAAGATAAAATATTTCAATGTACCCAGCAAGTTAAATCAAACCTAAAAGGATTTATAAAAGTTTACTGAGATTTATCACTCTGATAGGTACTACCAATTCATACAAAGAAAGTTTAAGGAATTAAGACAATTACAAATAAATGTGGCCAGGGAAAGGAAGCTCAAGACCACTCTGAGGTAGACAAGAAGTAGTGTTAAAAGTTGCATAGACAAAGTATGGAATGGGATTTCAGAGAAGAGAAAGAGCTGAGATCTGGCAATGTCAGGGAGGGCTTTATGGAGTGACCACAGGTCCTGTGTGCCTGGGACAGTTCTTGTTGACCCCTATTATTCCAGTGTATTTGTATCTTCACATTTCACTCTCAAAAAAGCCCATCTGTTTGTATGACAGATTATTGGGTCGCTTCCTTCACAAAGCAAAATGGAAAGAAACAATAGGATTGGGGCCACTATGGAAAATGACAGTGGCCCCAAGGGTAATAAAGGACATGAGTAGAAGTCACCAGGGTGGATATGAACGTCATGTGCTGGAGACAGAAAGAGCCTGATTTTGCTGCATTAGAAGTTCCCCTTGGGAGATAAATGAGATGAAGATAGCTGGATATGGAGGAGCAACATTGGGGGGTTTCCTGAAGATCAGCTCAGACAGAAACAAGATCTTATTTTCCTATTTTTACGTCACTAGAAATGCACTTGCCCATTCACGTTATTTTCTATTAGCTTTCCATTCAAAGTCCTACACATATACAATAATTGGTGTCCTGGATTGGAAGAGAAAAGAATTTTCCAATCTGTCATCTCCATAGAAATTCTTTGTCTTTGCAGTGCTTAGGTTTCTACTCCTGTCCTCTTTCAGAGTGAACTCTGAAGAAGCTGTGTTCTGGGTTGGAAGTGATGAGCTTCCAACAGATCACTGTTAAGTTCAGATGAAGAGGAACCCCCCAGCAAATTGTTACAGATAAGACCTTAGGTCCACCTCATTGCTGAAGAATCACCTCTGCCTAGCTAGCTCTGTCCCAGGATGGAGGGCAAGAAACCAGGAAACAGAAAGATTGGGAGACTCAGGTAATTTGCTGGGAAGAAAGTCATCTTGAGAATAAGTTAATAAAGAGGAAAAGTCTCAGGCATTTCCACATTTGAGCAAACATCTTCTAGGCAATAACTGGGCTTCTACCACAAGAGCTGATTTCAAAGATCCATTTGAGGATGAAAACTCCTGGCTATCATATTGAAGAAATTGAGAACATTTGCCACATGAGCCCAAAGGGCCATATAGTAAGGAGTTGATCAAATTTATTGTTCAGGTGAAAAGTTGAGTTCTTCTAAGTCACCCCGTTCCTACAAGTGTCGGTCATGTTTGCATTCAATTTTTTAAAGTCTCTCTTTTGACCCTAGCTTCCTCATTATTTGAACTTTTTTAAACAGCCAAATCACATGTCCTCCAAAGTTACACCCCACGCTAACTCAGCTTTCTTTCTTTCTACTCCCACATCAACCCCACTAGCCTCCCTCTACTTCATTATTCTTCTATATCTGCAACCTAAAAACCTCACCAAGGAGCTGCAAACTCTTCATCTATTTGTTCCACACTCCTCACCATCATTTAAGACTGCAGACCAGCTTCTTCTTCTGAAAACTCCTCTCTTATGAATTCTAAGATAAATCACCATTGTCTGCTTTTTATTTTTCTGAACACTTTTTCTGTGACATCTTCTATGCACTTCCTTGGCAATTATTTCCTCCTGAAATGGTTAAGCCTTAGCTCAGAAATCTATAACTCAATTCCCTAATCCTCCCCCTGAACTCCAGGCCAGTGCCTAATTATCACTCCAGAGGAACTCCATGAGGATATTTAACCAGAATTTTCTAGGTACTTCTAGAAAGAATCATCCCCGAGTCTCTCATCAGGCTCTTGCTCATACTTCCCCATGTTAAGGGTCCCACTAGTTTTTGTTTTTGTTTTTTTTTCACCTGGGCTCCAAATATTAGACCCCTGATACCACTTCTGTGCATAGTTACAAAAGCTAGGAACTGGTTCTATTACCTACAGTCTCTCACTATACTTTCTATACTGCGCTATTATGCTCTACCAAATATGAGATTTGTTTTTGTAACTTGCATCTCCAACCTGCCATTCCTCTGTAAAAACATTTCACTTTGGAGTAGGAGGCAAGAGTCCTAAGATCCTGTAGTCCATCACTTTTCAAATCTTTCTAGGTTGGATATTCTTTTTCTACCTGGAGATCCACAACATGAGCAGATCTACTCTTTTCCTTCCTCCGTGCCTGAGAGGCCGACCCCTATAGGGTGCAGAGACCGAGAGTCTGAATATTTGGTGTGCAAGCTCTGAATACTCCCCTCCTCTTGAGTATGAGAAGTATCTATGAATATTATGAGATGTTAAACCTCTTATTGGGTAATGTTATAAGGTAACAGTGAAGGGATTTTTGCAGATATAATTAAGATTCCTAATCAGTTGACTTTGAGTTAATCAAAAGACAGGTTTTCCTGGGTAGGCTTAATATAATTATGTGACTCTTTTAAAACAGGGTCTAGTAGTCAGAAAGACAGTCTCCTGCTGGCTTTGATGAAAGAAGCAACCAAGAATGAGTTCTACCGCTGCAAGGAAGTGAATTCTACCAACAACCACCGGAGCATGGAAGAGAACCCTGAGGCTTATATGAAACTGCAGCCCCTGTCAAAACTGAATACAGCCTTACAAGACCCTGAGAAGAGAACTAAGTTCTTTCTGCATTCCTGACCCACAAAAACTCCAAGATAATAAAATGGGCATCAAGCCACAAAGTTTATGGTCATTTATTACACAGCAATAGGTAACTAATACACTTGCTCTTCTGGTCAAATTAGGCCAATGAGAGTCGTCCACAGATGTTCAGAGAGTAAGAGAAAAGAAAGGTTGAGATATTTATTTGCCCTGCCAGTTCCCTGGCTTCTGTCAATGGCTTGCCTTCAGCTGTGGCTTTCTCCGGGCTCCAGCAACTGCCCCTTCTGTGTTCCTGGTTTGGCTACCCAATGTGGGGCCACGATACTTCATGATCCCTTGCCACTTTCTCTCAATTCTGCCCATGGTTTTGTATAATGTTCCTTTGTTCAACTCTTTTCAGCTGCCCCTTTAGAATATGTCATCATTTCCTACTGGGGCTCAGTCTAAAGAATAGTCTTAAAAATTTCTAGTATAGCCTTATCCCTATCCAACCCCACCTCCAAACTTGAATCACCTCTTTGTACTCCTCAAAACAACATCCTACATTTTTTTCACATGATGTCTTGGCTTTGAGTTGCTACCACTGTATAGAATTGAGAGACCATAAGCATCGTGGGGGAAAAGCCCAAAACTCCCAAAACATGAGTCTAGTGTAAGCTACGCCATTTGCTAGCCATATGACTTTGGAAAAATGACTTAACTATTCCAAGCACAGTTTCTTCACCTGTAAAATAAGGGTAGTGACATTTACTGAGCAAAGTTTTTGTTCCACATTTCAGAAGTGAGTTGCTCTTCATTAAACCTGAAGCACTTGTTTCTCAACTCTCTTAAAGTTCTTATCTCATATGCCATGTATTTTATATTTATTTACCTGTAAACATGTTGCATTTCTTCCATTGAATTCTAAATAAATTATGTGCAGAGATTACGTATCTTTGTATTAACCGGAACCTAATAACATAGTGCCATGGACTTTGTAGCTGCTCAATAAATATTTGTAGACTGGGTATGTAAAAGGAAATACTATAGTTGACTCTTCACAGTCTAATTAACAGAAACTCAAAACATTTTAATATCATTGACATGGTATGCAAATGTACTGGTATATGGTAATTAAATAGTATGTAGTGGATATTTAAAACAATCGTACTTGGCCAATTTGGCCTGGCTTTGGCTTTGCATATAAATTATCCCACTCCATTCATCCTTCCTATTATGTCTAATCAAATGCAAAATAGGTAAACGTTTGAATGACTAAATGCTGCTCTTTTGCTGTGACTCCCAGTTCCCATGAAAAAACTTCATGGAAGTAAAGCAATCAGAACTGGTGTTGGGTATTGCACTAGTAACAAAGTGGTACTCATGCTAAAAAGCCAACAGGCTTCTCATGGGAGTCTTATTTTGAAGACTATAATTATTTTCCAGGAGCATGTGTTCATTCAACCCATATTTTTGAAATCTACCAAGGGCAAAAGAAAATCACATAAGACAAACTCATCTTTCAAGAACCAGAACCGATGGCCTTAATTTGCATGTATATAGTGATACAAATTTGCAACTTTTTGTTGTCTTTACACATATCTTCTCATTTATTCTTCACAGCCTCCATGAGAAGTCAACTGTTAGTCTCTACAGAGTATTCACCAGGGAGCTGACGCTATGAGAATTTGTTACTGCCTTAGATCAGAGGTCCCCAACCCCCGGACCATGGATGGTACTGGTCCATGTCCTGTTAGAAACCCCCAGGGTCAAGCAAGGGAGCATTACTGCCTGAGCCCCACCTCCTGTCAGATCAGCAGCGGCATTAGATTCTCATAGGCGCGCAAACCCTATTGTGAACTGCGCATGTGAGGGATCTAGGTTGCATGCTCCTTATGAGAATCTAATGCCTGATGATCTGACGTGGAACAGTTTCATCCTGAAACCATCCCCCTCAACCTGGTCTGTAGAAAAATTTTCCTTCACCAAACTGGTCCCTGGTGCCAAAATTGTTGGGGACCTTTGCTTTAGATTGACTGACCCAAGTGGTGACCTTTCTGATGAAATATCCACTGTTTGGCAATCTAATAAAAGCTGGGTGAAGAGAAGGAGAAGGAGGAGAAAGAGAAGGAGAAGAAAGGCATCCAAAGTCCCATCTCTTAAAACCAGGCCATATTGCAAACAGAAGACCAAAGAATACATTTGACGATACATAGAGTGAGTAGCAATCAGAAACTCTCTAAGTTCACACATGTTATCTATTTGACCATCATGTCAGTCTGAAGCAAGCAAACATATATTTATTTACCCCAATTAACAGAAGAGATGACCATTTTAAAGTCAGTCATCCATGACAGAAGCAGGAATTAGAACCAAGGTCACCAAACTACATCTTGGACTGTGATCAACATAGCTTCCAGACGTAAGGTGTACATCTTAAACTGTGTGACAGTCTATAATCGATGCACAAAATTCATTCTTCTTAATTTTTAAGAAGATGTAGTTGGTACTTGCTGAAAGCAATGATCCTGATTTGGTCAACTTGGCCTAGTTTCTGACATAAATCACTTCGCTTCTCCCATCCTTTCTACAACGTCTAATCAAACACCAAAAAGGAAAACATTTGATTTGCCTTGGCTCCAAGTTCCTGTAAAAAAAACTTCATCCAGGTAAAGTAAGTAGGGCTGGTTATAGGTGTCACACTTGTAAGAAAGCGATATGTATGCTAAAAAGCAAAGGGTTTCTCAGGGCAGTTGCCACAGGTTTCCATGGAATGACAATTACAAGGTGGACGGATCATGTAATGCCGGCTGTGAACTTTACAATACGTGAGGATCACTATTTTAAGGTTAATGTGGATCGTGTTTGGCCTAGCAAGAACAATGCTGAATGCTAATAGCTACAGAATGCAATAAAATGGAATATCATGTGAGCTGAAGTGCTAAAGTAAAAGTTGCTGAAGTATAACTGTAAGCACTTAATTTCATCCACACACAATCAAATGCAAATTTCCACTATCTCTTGAGAAACTGGCAAGAAATGACTGAAATGGAATAGCAACAACCTCCTTTATGTGGAATCATTATCTGGTCATCTTTGCTTTGTTACATAACTTGTCTTTACCCTCTGACGCACTTGAATTTGCAACTTCTACTAGCCCTTTCTTAAACAACTCCCCACTCCCACCTCTGCCCCTTCCACATTTGCTGGCAGATGCACCAAATCTGATAAATTCAGCAAGAATGAATTTCACCCTCTGAACTGAAAAACTTTGAATGAACCTTTGAAGAAGGTAGAATTGACAATGGTTAGCAGCAAGTGATATTTTCAAGGCAAACATGCACTCTCCCAAAGTATTAAATAACCCAGCATTCTGAATCGCAGGTGGAAGGTAGCCATTAGTGAAGAGAGGAAAAAAAAAATACTTCGTCTCTATTTAGATTGATCATTTCTGACTATTGCTCTTCCCTGAAAAATGGGTAGGTTCCCTCATCCTGTACTTCCATCCCTCATCAGTGTTTGGAGACTATTTTTATTCAGGGACTTCCTTCTTTCCAGCGTTCAAACTCATTTCCACCACAAGAGGGCAGCCATCTCTAAAAAAAAAAAAAAAAAATAGGGCCAAAATTTATGTAAGTTGTGCTTGGGACAAGCATTCAGTAAGTAGTTCCTCAGAAATCACACACCCTACATAAAAGAGATTCTGTAAAGGGCAACACTAACATGAAACAGTGTTCAGAAGTGCGCATTCTCCCTCAGATTCTAAACTGACAAGGTTTCCACTTATCAAGTTATGAAGTTCTAAAGCTGCAAGACATCCTCGATGTCATCCCAGGAGATTTATTTTTTATTTTTTCTTCGGGTGCATCCAATAGTTACCAACTTTTCCTCTTCTTTAAAGGCTACTTAAATCTTACTGAAGTTTTGTTTTGTTTTTGAAATCTAAGTAACGACAGAAACAATTGTTAACTTCTTAATTAAACTTGATAGGAAAGGAAATAGTTTCAGAAGCCCTGTGTCTATGAGTAGAATATGTTTTATTGCCTACTTATTTGCGGTCCAGTGACTCTTAGTGACAATCAACTTCTATAGCACCTCCCCCTCCCCCCCCCCCAGGAAATAAAGTAGCATGTTCCTGAATAATTCCCCCAAGCCCGTTTTATTTTCCTGGTAGTCAGGCTTCTTCCAAAATACCTTATTTGACCTTCAAACCTTTAGAAACAGCAAGTGCCTGATTCGCCTCTGTGGGTTGCTAATCCGATTTACGTGAGCGGAACCTGGTATTATTTTAGCTCCCCCACCGAAAAAAGAATACACATGGATAATAGTTTTATTACCAGCTCCCGCTTCTGACTTTTTTCTCTCTGTTTTGCAGGCCCGATAGCTCTGGGAAAGCAGGCCGTGGCCTTCTCCAAAAATTTTCTGCCCTTTATTTCAGGACTCATTTGGGCAAGTCCGAGGTGCTGTGCATGGGGTCTCCTGAAATCCTGGGAAGGGTAGAAAGCCTTGGCCCCAGACTCATCGCGCAGCAGCTCTGAGGAATGTTTCGGCTGAGGAGTGACTTGGCCACGTGTCACAGCCCTACTTCTTGGGGGCCTGATGGAAGAGGGTGGAGTAGAAGGTTCCAAGGTCCCAAACTGGAATTGTCCTGTACGCTTGGTTCACACAGTGCGTTATTTTACCTTCCTCTGAGCTGTTAATCGCCTGCCTCTGAGCTGGGTGAGATAAACATCACAAGGCACAAAGTGGTTGTACCGTGAAAAGAAATCAAATCCCTCCCATCCATCCCTCAGGCTGCCACACACACAGTCTACGTTACACACATGTCACGTAAAGCAGGATGACATCCATGTCACATACATAGACACATATTTACCGAAATGTTTACCTTCGGTTGCGTATATTCTCATATATGAATATATAGAAATATATGTACATATTTTTGTATGTTGGATATATTTATATAACCATAACATGCATATGGATATGAAAATAAATGCATACACATATTTATGTAAAAGGAAATTTGTACACATGCATTTACATATGGAAATACATACATCTCTTTGTATTAATGTTTAAAAACACTCAATTTCCAGCCTTCTGTTTTCTTTTAATTTTCCTCCTATTCCGGGGAAACAGAAGCGTGAATCCGACGTCTATGCTATGCCAAAATGCGCTGTAATTGAGGTGTTTGTTTTGTTTTGTTTTTTGAAATTGTATATTACCGAAAACCTTCAAACTGAAAGTTGAATAACGGGCCCAGAGGGGATACAGAGGCCAGACCCTGACCCTGCATTTGTCCTGGATTTCGCCTCCGGAGTCCCCGCGAGGGTCCGGCGCGCCAGCTGATCTCTCCTTTGAGGACAGGGAGTGGAGGCGCGAGCGCCCCCCTTGGAGGCCGCGCGCCCCCGCCCTCCGCCCCACCCGCCGCGGCTGCCCGGGCGCGCCGTCCACACCCCTGCGCGCAGCTCCCGCCCGCTCGGGGATCCCCGGCGAGCCGCGCCGCGAAGGGGGAGGTGTTCGGCCGCGGCCGGGAGGGAGCCGGCAGGCGGCGTCCCCTTTAAAAGCCGCGAGCGCCGCGCCACGGCGCCGCCGCCGCCGTTGCCGCCGGAGTCCTCGCCCAGCCGCGCTGCGCCCGGCTCGCGCTGCGCTAGTCGCTCCGCTTCCCACACCCTGCCGGGCACCGGCAGCCTCCGCCGCACATCTGCCGCCACAGCCTCCGCCGGCGACCCGAACGTTCTCGGGGCCAGCGCCGCGCGGATCACCGGGGACCGCGAGGCACCCGCGCGCCGCAGACCCCGCGCGGGCTGGAGCACCCGGCAGAGCGCGCCACAGCGCCGTGGCCTCTGCTGCCCGGGCTGCGCCAGAGCCGCGGACGGGCGCGCAGAGCGCCGGGGACTCCGGAGCCGATCCCTAGCGCCGCGATGCGGAGCACCTACTGCAGGAGATCGGGGGCCTGGGAAGCGCCGGCCGAGGTGTGATCGGACCCCAGGCTAGTCACAAAGGGCATCTGGCCCCAGGGCTAGGAGAGAGAGGAGAGAGCACAACCACCGCCTCGGCGGCCCGGGACTTGGCTCGACTCGCCGGAGAATGCGCCCGAGGACGACGGAGCGCCAGAGCCGCGGTGCTTTCAACTGGCGAGCGCGAATGGGGGTGCACTGGAGTAAGGCAGAGTGATGCGGGGGGGCAACTCGCCTGGCACCGAAATCGCCGCCGTGCCCTTCCCCGGACCCGGCGTCGCCCAGGATGGCTGCCCCGAGCCATGGGCCGCGGCGGAGCTAGCGCGGAGCGCCCGACCCTCGCTCCCCGAGTCCTGGAGCCGGCCCCGCGCGGGACCACGCGTCCCTCGGGCGCTGGTTCCTAAGGAGGACGACAGCACCAGCTTCTCCTTTCTCCCTTCCCTTCCCTGCCCCGCACTCCTCCCCCTGCTCGCTGTTGTTGTGTGTCAGCACTTGGCTGGGGACTTCTTGAACTTGCAGGGAGAATAGCTTGAGCTCCCCACTTTGCGCCGGTGCCTTTGCCCCAGCGGAGCCTGCCTCGCCACCTCCGAGCCCCACCGCCCCTCCACTCCTCGGCCTTGCCCGACACTGAGACGCTGTTCCCAGCCCGAAAAGAGACTGCGCGGCCGGCACCCGGGAGAAGGAGGAGGCAAAGAAAAGGAACGGACATTCGGTCCTTGCGCCAGGTCCTTTGACCAGAGTTTTTCCATGTGGACGCTCTTTCAATGGACGTGTCTCCGCGTGCTTCTTAGACGGACTGCGGTCTCCTAAAGGTAGAGGACGCGGGCCAGGGGCCGGGGTAGGTGGTGGGTGGGAGGGGGATTTGGGCAGCCACTGCGGCAGAGCCCTTCCTTACGTCCAGGCCAGAGGTAAACAGACCCCTTACGTCCAGGCCAGAGGTAAACAGACCCCTTTCCAGTCCACGTGCAACGGAGCCCTGCGGGGTGCCCCCTTCCAGCTGCCCCGGGCGACCATCAGCGTCACCCTCCCGGCCCGCAGTCTTCCACCCCTCTTTCTTACCCTCCCCCCGGAATACTTTTGGAGCTGTTAACACTTAGATGAGGTGTTTTGTTTATTTATTTTTAAATTAAATTTTTTTTTTTTTTTAGTCAAAGAAATCTCCTTGAGAGGGTAGCCCTTGGGTTTCACCCGTTAGCTGAGAACCTGTCCTCCCTGCCATGGTGATCTCCCTTCTTCAAGTGTTTCCGGGAGACTTGGTTTCTTTACTCAGAGCCCTATCCCATTTAGAAAAGTACTAGGAGTTGGGGCTCTCCCTTCTTGTTTCCAGAAATGCGAGGGGTCAGTACTGAAGAATCACTTGGTGCTGTGTTTTTAACAGCTGACACGTGCATTAATAGATATTCACCATTTATATAATCCCAGGAAGATACATGAGTATCTTGACTGTACTATGGGGATGCGGGATGGAGTTGCCTCTCCAGACACCCCTGAGTGTAGGGGCGTGGGACACAACTTGTAAGTGGCTTCAGAAGTTGTGGCCTTGAGCTTACAGGGTCTGGAAGTTCTAGGGTGTGTGTGTGTGTGTGTGTGTGTGTGTGTGTGTGTGTGTGTATCAGGAAGTTCTATACAGTGCCTCTAAGGAAGTCACATGCACCATTTGTGTGTGTTTATATGCCAGAGAGCGCTCAGCGCTCTGCATTTGGGTTTATATAGGGGACGCATAGTGTCAGACCAAGCGGTGGTTCGCCCAGGTTCCCAGCATTGGCAGTCAGCGCTGTGTCACACACACAAAAAGTGACAGTCATTGGCGCTGGTTTGGTTGGGAGGGGAGGGCAAACCCCAAATCCGATGTTAGACAAGTTAAGAGTTGGATGGGAGCGATAAATCACCTGGTTCTGGAACTTGGGGCCCTTCATTATCCCAAACATTTGAGCTTCGGTCGGTCTCACCTAGACTCGCGAGTGTGCCAAGCCAGGAGGGCACCCCGGAGGAGGCACGCCAGCCAAATGGGAGCCCGGGCCGCGGGGGCGCGAGGGGGGAGGACTGGGCGGGGAGCTCGGGTGACTCACGTCGGTCCTGTCCGCAGGTCGACCATGGTGGCCGGGACCCGCTGTCTTCTAGCGTTGCTGCTTCCCCAGGTCCTCCTGGGCGGCGCGGCTGGCCTCGTTCCGGAGCTGGGCCGCAGGAAGTTCGCGGCGTCGTCGTCGGGCCGCCCCTCATCCCAGCCCTCTGACGAGGTCCTGAGCGAGTTCGAGTTGCGGCTGCTCAGCATGTTCGGCCTGAAACAGAGACCCACCCCCAGCAGGGACGCCGTGGTGCCCCCCTACATGCTAGACCTGTATCGCAGGCAATCGGGTCAGCCGGGCTCACCCGCCCCAGACCACCGGTTGGAGAGGGCAGCCAGCCGAGCCAACACTGTGCGCAGCTTCCACCATGAAGGTGAGGCACGGAGCAGGGCGTGGGGGCGGGGAGTCACCCTGCAAAGCCCTCCACCATGGGCAGACTGCAGCCATTCCTATAGAGGCAGCTTAGCCAGGGCACCAGCGGACGTTTCCACTCTTGCTTCTGTACTATGGTTTCTGAATCTGATTTTAACTCACTGCTTGTGTGGTGGAGGAGCCAGGGATTCCCCTTTAGTAACTCCGCACCCTCTTCCTGGCTTGCAGCCAGAAGAGCTACTCCTCCCGGAAGAATTGGAGAGAAATCAAGTGATGGGGAAGATGAGGGCAAAAGGCATGCCCCTAGTCAGCTAAACGTGCAAGAATTCCACAGAGGGAAAAGGAGGAAAAGGGAGGCAGATTAAGATTTCTTTAAGTCTGTTTGGAAGCTTTTGCTCTATAAATCTGCTGCTTAAGCCAGGGTTTCAGGGTAGACAGAGCCAAGGGCAGAGTTTTCAGAGATAGTATTGAAAAATCAAAGCCCAGGGCCCCAAAGTCTTTCTAATTTATAGTTGATCTGGGCCTGGTGTGGAAGATTTTGAATCCCAATCTAATCCCCGTGGGAGATCAATTCTACAATCAATCTTATTGTTTCCACAATGACTTTCTTGTCCTGTGCTTAAATCCGAGATAGGCTCTGAGTAGAGACAAGGCAAGCCTTCAGATAAAAACGTTTGTAGCAGCTGCCTGTTTTTTTTTCATGTGCACTGAAATGTGGATTTTTTTTTTTTTCTTTTATGATACTACATGTGGTTTTTCTAAGGTGGGATATTTCTGCTTGTTTCATCAGAAGGGCATTTAGTGGACTGGAAATGTTTTACAGCAGCTGTTGAGATCTGCTGTACCTAAGTTCTTAGAGCAATTAGTCAAAAATATGTTCCACTTCAGTTCTTTTTCTACATTTTTAAATGCCTCTTTGCCTTAAAGCATTTAAAATAGAGCATGGGTTTCTTCAAATCCTAGAAAAGAGTACAAAATTGTATATCACAGAGCAACCACTTGAAGGATATTTGAGGGGTTGAGAGTGAAGTTCTCTTTCTTGCCTTTCCCTGCTTAGGTGGTAAATTTCAAGTGGGAAATTTACACTGATAATAGACTAATGAGAAATGGCACAGCCAGATGTTCTCTCCCAGTGTGAAGGATGACTTATACTTGTGAGAATATCTGTTGGTAATGGGAATAAGTCCCAAAGACAGGCCACATAGCAGAAGATACTTTATCATTGAGGCAGCTATAGGCAGCTATACATTATGACAGGGACACTGAATTGATCATCAGTTCATGTACAAGCACATTTCTAAGTGAGGTGCTCTCTGCTAGCAGAAATCAGATTTGAAAGGCAGTAAGACCTCACTCCACTCTTTCAGAATTCATTCAATGAAAGCAGAAGTCCCCTGTTGTCATATGTAAAATTTGTGTGTATGTGTACATTCTGCCATCTTAACCCTGAAATGATTGTAGATCCAGCTAATCATTCCCAGTTAGTGCTGATTAGAATACTTTTTATTTGGTATAGAAATGTAATAAGAATAGCTGTTTTAGAAACCTCTTCTGCAAATTTAGCATGGAAATTTTAAGGCCAAGAAGATGCTGTGTCTCTGTTACAACTTAAAAGGAAGAGCATTTAAGTTAGTTAACACCTAAAATATTCCATTGTGTGAGGATTTTATCAATGATGTCTGCATATTCTCATTATTCATCTAGAAGTGGTTTGATCAAAACTAAACAGGCTACACATTATTAAACTGTGTTATTTTAACTTAAAAAGCATGCTTAAGTTTATAAAGTCAGAATTTGTATCTTTGTGAGCGTAAATGTTACCTGAGGAACAGTACAGAAGTTACCAACTTGATTAAAATCGACTTATAATAACTTCAGTTCTTAATGCACTTAGATAATGGAGAAAAGCTATGTAATTTTGCCCCAAATTTCAACTAATCCATTTCTTGTCTCGTTATGACTAATATATCATCCTTAGTCTGGATGGATATAGCACTTTTTTCAAGACTAATCATTGTTGTATAAACCCAGGATTTGCTTTTTATAAACATCCTTGTGCCATGCATGCTACCAAAAAAATTTTTGGTAAACCATGTGATGAAGGTTGCTGGCTCAAGAACAGAATTTAGTTCCTACAGCATTAATGAGCATTTATTTGATAAAAGACCATAAAGACCCAATCATGAGAATTACCTGTTGGGTTTTCTTTGTGGATGTGATTGGATGGTTTGGTGGAATTACTGGACATCATGATGGCATTCTTTCAACCAATATGAGTATAATGCAACCATATCACAGGGTATCTGAGACAGAATTATCAGTTGTATTTTTCCTATTGAATTTTGTCTAGTCCTTTCTCCAATGGCTTTTATTTGGGAGGATATAAGCTTTGCTAAAATGTTATTGTTTTCAAGGTCATTAAAAAGTGCTTCAGCTACATAGGCCTTTCGAAACTGCCATTGAACATAGAAAAGTCACTTCTGCAAGTGGAAAGAGTGTTGTGTGCATGCTGTAGTTGGAAACACGTTGAAACTGGTTGACTTCTCTGGACCTCCAAAAAGTCTTTATGCTTTTTTGTCAGATGGGAATATAGAAAGACCAGGTGCTTGTTCTCCTCACTCTGAAGGACACAGTCTTCTTTTTACATGAAATAACTGGATTATTTGCCTCTGTGACTGAAGCTTTCAAATAGAGATTAACCCTCTTTCCACAAATGCAATTATTATGAAAATATCTGTATAATAGAAAAGTTCAAGAAACGACTATTGCTCTTCATTAGAGACTTTGTGGAACAAATTCCCAGTGCAAACAACAGATTTGGACACATAGATCCACCAAAGTCAATACTTCCCTGGTATGGTTCCCTAGTGGTCCCAGGTATTTCATTGTCATTACAGAGGCTGCATTAAGTAGGAAAGTTACTCTATTTGGAAATGGTTGTTGAGATGGAGGCTTTGGTGTCCAATGATACTTCCTTGGCACTGACATTTTCCATTCCACTTCTTTTTTAGTGGTTCCCCTAAATTTCTCTTGATCCCTTTGCAGTGAACTATTTTGTCTTCTTAGACTTGCTCTTTGTGTATTTTCACTGAGACAATGAGAGAATACTTCATCTTTCCAACGGAGTTGCTGTTAAGGGTGGGCAGAGGCCAAATCAGGGTTGTTGATGACAACCGTGCTCTCTGTTCCTTTAGTTGCCATTTCCTTTGCTGTATTTTTTTTTAAATGGAATATTTTTAACCTTTTGTATTTGATTTTTTTTTTTTTCCTTGATCAGTTCTCTGTTATTTTATTATCTGGAAAATCTTGTCTATTATACTCAGCCTCTTTCATTTTGTGTTACGGCAGTGACTTCCAGCCTTACTGATTTGCCAGAATATCCCCAGGTTTTGTTGTTTTTGTTGTTGTTTTACTGGAGGTTTTTTAGCCCAAAGTGTGTTTTAAAATCCTCAAAGCATAATGTTAACTTACTTTTTTGATAACACTTACCGTACTTTATTTAGAACAAAAGGGCAGCCACAAAATAGCAGCAGCTCCGTATAAAATAGACATGTTCCAGTGGACCCCATCACTTTTCTGGTCATTTCTGTCTGTTCTGTCTATCATACCTAAGTTGTATATTTCTGTTCATTTAGTTGGGACAGTACTCATCCAAAGTTATCATTGTACTAAATATAAATGTGGCCCTAATGGTTTTGACTTTTGCTTCAGTTTTTGAGTCCTCGTGTATGTTAGGTAGTGCTGTCTATTTGTGCTGGCTAATGCCGCTAGAAATTTGGGAACTGGCTGGGCATGGTGGCTAATACCTGTAATCCCAGCACTTTGGGAGGCCGAGGTGGGCAGATCACTTGAGGTCAGGAGTTCCAGACCAGCCTGGCCAACATGGCGAAACCCCATCTCTACTAAAATATAAAAAAGTAGCCAGGTATGATGGCACACGCCTGTAATCTGAGCTAATTGGGAGGCTGCGGTGGGAGGAGTGCTTGAACCTGGGAGGTAGAGGTTGCAGTGAGCTGAGATTGCGCCACTGCACTCCAGCCTGGGCAACAGAGCGAGACTGTCTCACAAACAAAACAAAACAAAAATCAAGAAACCTGAGAACTGCAGTAGATTCAATTACATATATCTACTCTTAATTTGCTAGCTCTGTGACCTTAGGAAAGTTACATAACCTCTCTGAACTCCACAACTGTTTCATTTACAAAATGGAGATAATGAGTGTTTTTCTCAAATTGGTTTGTTGTGAAATAATTCATGTAAATCGGATAGTGGCAGAATACACTCAAAAAAAGCATTCGGCTATCATTATCATTATGACTTCTTTCGTTAATGTTATAGCCTTCCCTTCTCTAGGGAAAAGGAGGCCAGAGTGGACTTAGGCTGGCTGAGAGAATTCAGCTCAGTCATTTGAATTATTTTAAGGTAGATCAATGATTGATGTAGTATAGATTATTGAATTAGGACTTCACTTTTGGAGGAAGGGTCAAATATCATTGTTGTCTTATTTTTCTTCACTTTCTCACATTTTTGCAGCCATAGCTCCATCCATTTGGTTAAGAACTTAGGAGCTCAGAAACTCGGGTCAAAGACATTTCGTAATCCTCAAATCCCTTAAGAACTTCAGCTTATTCAGGAAGGGATATTTACAGAAAACTAGCAATTGTATCAGTCTCCAAAAAAGCATACATTACTTGAGGATCCCTATATTTTTGGCATCCTCAGGGTTGCTGTGATAATTTATAGAAGGTTTGTTTATTTAATTGACTTTATTTCAAATAGGCTTTAATTTTTGTACCCTTAAGAAAAGATTCATACTCTGCCCTGGCAGATTAAAGAAAATGATGATATATTCCCTAACCTTGGCCAGTTACTTTCCTGGGTTTGAGGGTTTCTGTGAACTTCTAACTTACCTCTGTGACCTGTCTCTACAATCAGGGGTGTTGCAATGGATGCTTTTGTATTGAGGATGGGATCTTTCAAGAAACAGATTCACTGAGGTGCAGTGGGAAGGTCAGAGAAAGATCTTCGTATCACCTATTATTATTTGGTAGTGTATTTTTTTCTCCTTCCTTAAGGCCACTAAGTGATTCTCCTTTGCTAAGGCTACAAACTTCCAGCAAGACCTTGAACCACAGCAAATTGCTGTTGTCTGTGTTTCTGGTCAAATAGTGGCAGTTTTATATGATTCAGTCTTGTCATTTAATTTTTTTGGAGGTTATTATTCGATTTCATATCTTTTTTTATACCCATCTTCTTAACTTCATGTACCTTTCCCTCATACTTGCCTTGTAGCTTGTCCCTTCACTGTCATCATCTGGCCATGTGGGTGTGTACATGTGTACGTGTGTGTGAGAGAGAGAATGTGTGAGAATGTATGTTTCTTTATGGATTGGGATTTAGGGTTTTTCTTGCAATTGTGATTTCTCTGGGCACTTTTGTTAATATAAGTAGTCAGTGAATGCTCTAGATAATTTTCCTCGCTTCCCCCTCTTTGAAAGAAAAGAGGTTCTTCTTACGTGTATTCTTATCAGATAAGCCAGTAGCTCAGGTGCTGGGCTGGCTTTGGTGTCACTGGGATCTGAGGTTGCTGACTTTTACCTTCTTGGCTGAAAAATTACCTTCAGCAGAAATATCTGAATTGCAAGGAGAAGGAGAAAGAAAGAGGCTAAACACAATCCTTGGTACTTGTTCGTAGCCACTGAGAGGAGTCCAGGTTCAAATGGTCGGAAGGTTATTTTAATGATTGTGTCTGGCCTAAAGTACCATTAGCTTCCAGTGGAGTTTAGAATGTGGATGGATCCTGAAAGGTATTCCCCAGAGGTTTGGATTAATAGGCACAAGGGACCCCTAAAGGACTCTGTTGGCCTGATAGTCCCCATATCCATGTAGAAGAGCTTTAGAAGAACCTTCTGTTCTGAGACCCTGGCTGGGCCCACCAAGAGCTGGTCCATTCAGCTCTTACTCATTTGCCACCACTAATGGTTCTTCTATTCATTTTTATATTATTTAACAAAAAGGCCCTTTAAAAAGGCACTCCTCTGTCAATCTACACTTGAATAAGAAAAACATCCTACAAAACTTTGACACTTCAAGTGTGGTCTAGCAGTTCCCAGAATCCCCTCCTGGAGGAGCTGCTAGAAATGCTGAATCTCAGGCATCTCCCCGGACCTACTGAATCAGAGCCTGCATCCAAAGCTTTACAGTGTACAAGCTGTTTTATGTGAAGGCTGAAGTTTGAAAAGCACTGCATTAAAGCGTTACTCCATAGTTTGGTATACACCGCCCCGATTGAACTTGGTGTGTCCACTTAGCTTGCATAATGACTGTTGCTTTGATGATGAAGGCTTACATAGGTAGATCCTTTGAGTGAATGATCTGACATGATTCTCCTTTGCTAAGGCATCTAGATTCAGTGCACAACTTATAGCTGTTTGTCTTTAGGGGAAATACAACTGCAAAATTAATAAAAAACAGAGTATTATGATAACATGGAACTATGGCAAATAGAATTTGTTAGCACTTGGGTAGGAAATCTGAATGAAGCAGGCAAATCCTGTTGGCAGTGAAATGATAGGATGTGGTAAAGTTGGAATAAAATAAACTTAAATATCTCAAACTTTCATGGTATATACTACCAGTTTAATAATAACGTTGTACCTTTGATGATTTGCAGACTACAAGCATTTAAGATACTGTATTATATATTACTTGCTTGGAGAACAATACTTCTTAAAAATTGAAATTCAGAAATTTTAAATCAGACGAAGCTTTTGTGCATGGCCCACTTAAATGGCTATTTTGAAATAATGATAGTGGGTATAGAAGGATTATTCTGTAATAGGATGAGTCTGTTCCTTTTGGCATGTAGATCATAATCATATTTTCGTAAATTTTTATCATTTTTTTTGGTTTTGTGTCCATCCTGCAGCCTATTACTGGGTAGGTACATGGTTTTTAACATAGTTTATCTTTCAAAACTACAAAGGCATTACAAACAGAAGACAGGTCATTTATTTTTCTTCCAAAAGCGTCTAAAGTGAGATTTTGATATTTGAGGTCATAAAAAGGTGAGAGAACAGACAACAGTTGGGAAAGCTATTTCTCTTGAAATTGTTTGGCCTTAATTACTACAGTGTCCTAGTACCACCCATTCGTTTCCAAAGAAGTAGATCCCTGTAAATGCCTTTGTCTCTGGACTTTTGAGTAAAATAGTAGGGTGTGCTTTGCAAAATGTCATCGTTGATGTTGAGTCTCAGAGTCTTTAATTAGGAAGCTGAAATCTGTATATCGAGATTTGTAAATCATCTAAATTGCAGAGTAATGTTTTAGAATACTGCTTAAGGGATTGACATTAAAGCCTTTTTTTAAAAAGAAATGCAATAATTTCCTCAAATCCTCACTCATTAGACCTCTACTAACTATAGTGCTGACTTTTTTTTTTTTTTTTTTTTTACCCTAAAGTCTGGAATTCCAAAGAAATGCTTCACCATTTCCCCCATTATTATAGCCACCTGGAAGCAGTATTCATGTATTAGATCAAAAACACAACAAAGAATTATGAAAGGTTGTTTCCTGGTATGCAATGCATGATGACATGAACTTACAGAACAGAGGGAAAGGAGGCTCCGTTTTCATTTAAAGAGGAAATTTGTATTTTCTGTGACCAACTTTTACGTGAGTTAAATCAAATCCCACAAGGAGGTTTAAAAATTTTAGTAGATAATAATGTCATTACTTGGTTTACTGAAAGACTTTTGTTTTTTCTTCCCTGTTTTTCTCTATCAAATCAGAATCTTTGGAAGAACTACCAGAAATGAGTGGGAAAACAACTCGGAGATTCTTCTTTAATTTAAGTTCTATCCCCACGGAGGAGTTTATCACCTCAGCAGAGCTTCAGGTTTTTCGAGAGCAGATGCAAGATGCTTTAGGAGACAATAGCAGTTTCCATCACCGAATTAATATTTATGAAATCATAAAACCTGCAACAGCCAACTCGAAATTCCCCGTGACCAGACTTTTGGACACCAGATTGGTGAATCAGAATGCAAGCAGGTGGGAAAGTTTTGACGTCACCCCCGCAGTGATGCGGTGGACTGCACAGGGACATGCCAACCATGGATTCGTGGTGGAAGTGACCCACTTGGAGGAGAAGCAAGGTGTCTCCAAGAGACATGTTAGGATAAGCAGGTCTTTGCACCAAGATGAACACAGCTGGTCACAGATAAGGCCGCTGCTAGTAACTTTTGGCCATGATGGGAAAGGGCATCCTCTCCACAAAAGAGAAAAACGTCAAGCAAAACACAAACAGCGGAAACGCCTTAAGTCCAGCTGTAAGAGACACCCTTTGTACGTGGACTTCAGTGACGTGGGGTGGAATGACTGGATTGTGGCTCCCCCGGGGTATCACGCCTTTTACTGCCACGGAGAATGCCCTTTTCCTCTGGCTGATCATCTGAACTCCACTAATCATGCCATTGTTCAGACGTTGGTCAACTCTGTTAACTCTAAGATTCCTAAGGCGTGCTGTGTCCCAACGGAACTCAGTGCTATCTCGATGCTGTACCTTGACGAAAATGAAAAGGTTGTATTAAAGAACTATCAGGACATGGTTGTGGAGGGTTGTGGGTGTCGCTAGTACAGCAAAATTAAATACATAAATATATATATATATATATTTTAGAAAAAAGAAAAAAACAAAAAAACCCCACCCCAGTTGACACTTTAATATTTCCCAATGAAGACTTTATTTATGGAATGGAATGGAAAAAAAAAAAAAAACAGCTATTTTGAAAATATATTTATATCTACGAAAAGAAGTTGGGAAAACAAATATTTTAATCAGAGAATTATTCCTTAAAGATTTAAAATGTATTTAGTTGTACATTTTATATGGGTTCAACCCCAGCACATGAAGTATAATGGTCAGATTTATTTTGTATTTATTTACTATTATAACCACTTTTTAGGAAAAAAAATAGCTAATTTGTATTTATATGTAATCAAAAGAAGTATCGGGTTTGTACATAATTTTCCAAAAATTGTAGTTGTTTTCAGTTGTGTGTATTTAAGATGAAAAGTCTACATGGAAGGTTACTCTGGCAAAGTGCTTAGCACATTTGCTTTTTTGCAGCGCTACTGTTAAGTTCACAAGTTCAAGTCCAGAAAAAAAAAAAAGTGGATAATCCACTCTGCTGACTTTCAAGATTATTATATTATTCAATTCTCAGGAATGTTGCAGAGTGGTTGTCCAGTCCATGAGAATTTACATCCTTATTAGGTGGAATATTTGGATAAGAACCAGACATTGCTGTTCTATTATAGAAACTCTCCTTCTGCCCCTTAATTTGCGGAAAGAATAAAGCAGGATCAATAGAAATAATTAGGAAAATGATGAACCTTCAGGAAAGTGAATAATGGTTTGTTGTTCTTCTTTCCTAAATTAGTGATCCCTTCAAAGGGGCTGAACTGGCCAAAGTATTCAATAAAACATAAGATTTCTTCATGATTGATATTGTGGTCATGTATATTTAAAACTGATATCTCGTGGCCCTCATCAAGAGTTGGAAATTTATTTGTATTTTACCTTTACCTCATCTGAGAGCTCTTTATTCTCCAAAGAACCCACTTTTCTAACTTTTCACCCAACACACAGCAAAATTATGCACATCATGTTTTCTGCTCACCCTCTGTTCGCTGACCTATCAACTTGCTTTTCTTTCCAAGGTTGTGTGTTTGAACACATTTCTCCAAGTGTTAAACCTATTTCAGATAATAAATATCAAAGCTCTGGCATTTCATTCTATAAAGTCCAACCTGTAAGAGAAAATGGTGCATTTGTATAGTGCTCACAATGATGACCTTGTGGTTGCATTTTTGTTTCTGAAGTTAATATTTTAGAGGGGGTGGGGGAAAGGTAATGAATGGCTGAAAAATTGCAGGCAAGTTATTTGATAAGTCATATTTGCATCAAAGGTGTTACCAGTGATTTAGTATTTTTCAAATGAACTTCTTTCTGGCAGAAAGATGTAAGGGAAAACTAAAGCCTACAAAACAAGCAAAACCTGGATAACCCGAGATAAAGTTTCAGAGATAATAGCCCATGCAACAGAGGCAACAGTGCCAAAAAATTAGAAAGGGAAAGTGTCTGCGATCAGCTTCTAGAAGAACATCTGCCAATTGGACTGACGCCCAAACAGAATGAAGTCAAATTAGGCTGCTCAGATTGAACACTTACCACTGTGTCAGGGCTTCTGTACCCTGGGTTAGAATCAGACCCAAGGAAGGGTTCAGCAGATGTTTGTAAGAGCAGGGCACCCACAACTACCCACTATTTTACTGGCAGTATTTTAGGTCAATTTCTAGGACCTTGCAGCCCCTCTGATCCTGCCATGCATGATTGGTGAAACCTACTTCTAATCTCCTTGGAAATGGCTAAAAACCGGTGTGTTTATAATGGAACAGACTGTTATAATCAAATTCTTCCTAGGAATTAACTTTTGATGACTATGAGCTTAGTTACGGTTTGGAGGTTATGAGGTTATGTAAACCTTATCTTTAAATGTGCATGATAGTTATCTTGTACTAATACTGGTTAACTTTTAAAATCTTTTAGTTTCTTTTTACCTCTAGTTCTATTGTTCTTGATTAGGTGAGAACCATTAGATTATACTCAACTAAGGGGAATGGGGTCTTCTTTGTTCTCCAGCTGTTCTTCACCCTCTATTGCCATGGACATGAAGGACAGACTGCACAGTCTTAACATGTTCAAACTAATAACCCACGTTTTCTCATATTCACATTCTCTAGATGAGAGCATGAGAGTATAGCACAAGAATTTTATCCTTTGGCAGTTCCATCCACCCTTTTGATTTCTCTGCTTCATTGGTTCTAATATTCCTGGTTAAAACTGTTTTCAATGGTATCAACTAAAATGTGTTTTCTTGCATATGCATATTTAATATATAAAACACAAAATACATAAATATACATATAAAGATGTATGTTATATATAGTACATATGTATAGATGCTAGCATTTTCAGTTTAGTTTCAGAGATTTTATAATCAGAGACTCTGACCCTCTTGGCAGCTCACATGAGAAACAATATTTTTACACGCATTCTACATTGTTACAGACATTTTAGCTCACATTCTTCATTCCGAGGAATAAAGAGGCAAAATGAACATAACACTGAATGTCTTTAATTTCAGTCACAATTCTATAGGATCCTTTGAATCATTTCAGAGTTAGCTTTAAAAAGTCAACACATAGTCATTTCTGAATTTTAGGGGCCCACAGCCTTTCAAAATTGATTAAATTGATCATCTGTTTTTGTGCTTGTTTCAACTGCGTGTGCCTCTTTGGCATGGTTTTAACCTGTATGGCACGTGCAGGCTACCATGTTCATTATTTGCCTTCAAAAATTAAGAAGAGGGAGTGTGGGCAGCTTACAGATCTATCTGTGCTTCCATCTTTTCATAATTTCTACTCGAATCACAGCTTTAAATTGTACCTTAAGAGGCCAGGAATAGAGAGATGATGTGTAAACCTGGTCTATATAACAAGCTATGTAATCACTACATTACCAAAGCAATTCATATTTTTTCCCTCAATTTTTTATTGGAGAGGGAAAATCATGTGCACAATTCAAAGGGCTTTCAAAAATAGCATATTTCTATTCTACTGGCATATTAATAAGATTCACTGAATGTTTACATGCCACAGCCTCCTTATCCGTTCTAAAGCAAAAGGAACATAGCCTTGCAGTCAAGAGCAATTAAAGCCCAGAGTGATTGTGGCATGGATTCACAATCCAAGAAATGTTGAGAATGTCCTGGTGCCATTTCTTTTCTGTTTATTTATTTTTTATTTTTTTGTTTTTGTAGGGAACGGGTAGGGCGAAGTGGGGGATAAGATGCAGGTCTGCTCAGCTTAGGTAAATTGCTTTCCTCTTTCCTCCACCCTGCTGACATAAATTACAGCCTTTTGGTATTCTCCAGGGCAGAATTTTCTGACCATTTCCCTGCCTTGCAAACTTCAAAGTCAACTTCTACCTAACTTAGGAGACCAATGCTCTAAATAAAACTTAGATTTTAATGTGCATCCAAATTACCACGAATTCTGTAAGGAGAATAAAACTTTAATGTGTGTACAGACCCCCTGGAATCATGTTCTATTATTGATTCTGTTTCAGTGAGTCTGGGTGGGGCCTGAGATCCTGGATTTCTAACAAGCTCCCAGGTGAAGCCCTTACAGGCCAAAGGACCACAGATTGAGTACCAAGGCTATAATGAATAGCTTCGTCGTCACTGCAGAAGTTGGACCAAGTTTAGGCCCCTCTCTAAGAAGCAGTACTTAAAGGGACAAAAAAAAAAAAAAAAAACACCTGTATACAGGATGGCATCTTAATACTTTTCACCATATCTGAAATGATGCCCTACATATTTTTTTTTCAAAGGCATTTTTCCCCCCACAAGATGACTGGCAATTTTGTGTTCTAGCCACCCTCAGACATGAAAACACTTGGTTGCTTATCTTGTAAAATCTGCTCCGCTTGCTTGCTTGGGCATGTATGTAGTCAGTTTAGTCAAATACGTGTCAGTACATCTATGTGGATGGGGAGCAGGTGCAAGCCCTTAAAAACGTACTTTAAAAAAGTTTAACACTTAAGTCAGTCCGCTGAGCTGATCCTGTGTGATCTTAGTGCCAAGCGTCTGAGTTAAAAGTTTTCCCTTTGAAGGCAGAAAATAGATGTCATACATTTGAAGCATTTGTTTATACTAAATATGATGCTTGATTTTTTTTTTTTTTTTCCTTAAGTTCTAAGACAGTTCACTGTTCAACACCATTGGGCCTACACGGTGGTATAAAGCTTCCAAAGCTGGTATTTGAGGTTTGATTTAATGGATATTGGAATTTTCAATGCTGCAGTTGGCTTCAAATAAGGTGTTTAAAATGGGCTCAGGCTAGAAAGAACAGCAGGACTTGATTTCCCTCTGAGAAAGGGAGTCAGCAAATAAATAACTTTCTGCCTTTGCTTGGTGCTGGCACCTCTTTGTAAAGTAAAATGTCCTGTGCGGGTCATCTGTGTAGCAGCCTCATTTTATTTTAGGGAGCATTTGGAAAATTTCTCACAAATAATTCAGATTTGAATATTTGTTGAAGACATGCTGGAATGAATGGATTCCTAATCTCAAATACACCCCTTGTTGTGTGTACATACATACGTATATGCATATATGTGTGTATGTGTCTGTGAATGTATATGTACGTATGTAATGATTTGTTCCCGTCTGGAGTCCAAATGCCAAGCGTAGGGCACCTTCTTCTTTTTTATTGAGTTTCTCATTTTGCGTAGGTCTCTGAATTTTGCATTGAGTCCCTCTGAGGTGCTTAAGCAGTACTAAGCAAGACACTGACTTTAACACCACTTAGAAGCTTGCGTTTGCCCCGTGTCCTGGGCCCCGCTCCAAGGCATTGCCAGGAGTACATTATTGTTGCAGTTCATTCTGATGAGGAGGTCTCTAAGCAAACCACCGATCTGCTTAAAGCCTCCCTCATAAGGAGCAGGATCTCATCTGGACTGCATTTACACTGGAACCGCTTGGCCACAACACTATGAGAGAATAATTATTGAACTATTTTACTGTACAACCATTTCCAAATTGTTGATTTTTTATTGATTTCAGGAGGCAAGCTAATTGCCCCATGGCAACTTGATGTTAACGTTTAATGAAGATCAGGAAACAGAGTTTATGAAAAGCTTTTGTATAGTAACTGCAAAGTTTCAAGAACTGTTTTATACTTCCTGACAGTGCTGGGCCTAGCTTAATGGTTTGTTTTTATTGCTTAAGAGTGTAAACCTTGCTTTAGCCCGGTGTGTGGAAACTATACCCTCATCCTGCATTACACATTTTCTCATTGCTTTTTACTCACTCCTGACTTCCTTTCCTGACATCTACAATTGAGACCTTTTCTGCTTTAATTGTCTCAAAATGAGTTTCTATCTTTGCATGTTGAGAATCTTACACACACACACACACACACACACGTGCACGCGTACACATTCATGAAGTTCAGTGTCTGTATTGTTTCACTTTGTTTAGGGTGGAGTTTCTTTTCGGCACTTGGTTGCTAGACGACCAAGCAGACAAAAGTTAAAGAATGAAAAGGCATTTTTAAAGATGCCAAATCTTGGCGGCTGAATTATTTTATCTGTGTCTTTCTATGGAGGGTTTAGTATTCCTACCAGGTTACCATTGCTTTTGTCTGACAGATGGCTGGTAGAAGATGTTTTGAAGTCTAGCTCTTAAGGCATTATCTGTTTGAGAACTTTGTTAAGTGTTGCTCCCATTTGAGGGCGCATGCTTCCCACCTGGGTTGACCAAAAAAAAAAAAAAAAAAAAAAAGCCAGCTAGTTTCCAAGGGTGTGTTTTAAATCACTAATAAAGTGGCGCTCCAGCTCCCAGCTGCTTCAATTGTTTCAAGGCAAGGAGGAAGAGAAAAGGTTGCTTTTGGAGGCACCATTCAGATAGATAGGCTTTAGTGTGTGGAGAATTCTGTTTCCAGGAAGCTACCTTTGCTTTTTCGGTAGATGGTACTGGAAAAGTTTTTTGTTTTTTGTTTTTAATTCTTTAAAGCCTAATTTTAAATCAAAGTCATTTGTTCATTTCGGTAAGATGTTTCAGGAGCATGTTATAAATACACAATCTTTATAGATCTGCCAAGTTGGACGTGTGTTCACAAGTTCATCTTGCATGCGTACACAGTTTGTAGCTGGCATGCGTTCCTCATTGAGAGCTTCCATTCTTTCTCATTCATTCTCTGAGATGCTGAATCTTTGGCTCTCCTCTTTGTGGGGTCTGCTGTGCTGGAACTCAGTCACATCTATGGCAAACTTCAGCTACTTTCCTGGTTCATTTCCAGGCAGGGTTTCCTGGCATGGGGATCAATTAGAGAGCCCTGAGGTGTGCTTATCACAGACTCTCTTGAAAATTAGGATCTTCTGAAAACTGTCTGGCCTATATATGTAAATTTGACAAAATATTCCTCTGCAAAGAAATCTTACTGACTTAGAAATTGTTCAATCACTTGGTTTAGCTGGCAAACCTACAGTCCTCCAGGACATATCAGTATTTTCAATATTATAATATTACAAACCATGAAAATAATTATGCTTAAACACTAAGGCCCTGAAGTGAACCAGACTGAAAACTTAATGATACTCAATCGGTAAGCTAAATAGAAATAGGAAAACAGATTCAGGAGAAAATTTCAATACTTCCTAATCTCATAGGATGTGGAGCATGTTTGCTGCCACAAGATAGCTCAGCTGAGTACTAGAAAATGGGGAGAAATGGAGAAGTTAGGGGGGGTTTGTGCTTAAAAATATGCATATACATATATACATATATATATACATACACATACAAACACATGCACATATGTATATATAAAAGGGAGGTCAGTGCTGCTTTCAATAGCAGAACAGTGATTGTTTTTTTCTTTTCTGAGACAGAATCTCGCTCTGTCGCCCAGGCTGGAGTGCAGTGACACAATCTCGGCTCACTGCAAGCTCCGCCTCTTGGGTTCACGACATTCTCCTGCCTCAGCCTCCCAAGCAGCTGTAGCTGGGACTATAGGTACCCGCCACCATGCCCGGCTAATTTTTTGTATTTTTAGTAGAGACGGGGTTTCACCGTGTTAGCCAGGATGGTCTCGATCTCCTGACCTCGTGATCTGCCCACCTCGGCCTCCCAAAGTGCTGGGATTACAGGCATGAGCCACCACGCCCAGCCCAGAACAGTGATTTTTGATACAATTAAATAGCACAATCATCCCTTTCTTGGTGATGGTATGAAGCATTTTACCTGCATAGAGCAGGGTCCAGAAGCTCCTTTTGAAGGCTTCCTCTTTATTGAACTTTGGAGAAAGAACACTTCTCAGTTGAAAGAGAACTGAAGACTAAGAATGCTAGAATCCTCTTACCAACAACAGCTGCCCAAAGGAAAATATCTTTCTGCCTGACACACAAGTATCAGATTTTGTATGAATGTTACATTTTGCGGAAATATATCTTTGGGAGGTTGTCATATTAGACATCTACATGTAAGCTCCAGCTCTTCTCTCTCTTTCACGAATACCCTTGATGCCTGAGCAGCCCTTTTGATGGCACAGGCAGGTGGAGGCCAGGTTGTTGTAAGGACACTGCCTTTGTGCCTTTGTTCAGCCTCACCCTTGGTGTACTTTCGAGCACACTAAGGTACTATTAAGGATTCGGTACAAGGAGCAGAGAGAGGGCTGCTTGAAATTCCTAAAACACAATCAGGTGCGTTCTTGTAGCATGGCAGGAATGTTGCAAAGCACTCTCATCCCCAGAACCAAGAGGGATAGGACATTGAAACTGTGGCACCGCCATGAATCATGGGAAGATTAATTAAGGAACTTTGATGAGGGAGGGGCCATGTTTGTGTTTTATGTACTATTTCTGGAAAACTCAACAGATGGCAATGTTTCAGTCCCAGTGGTGTGAAAATAAGAACCTTCGTCCAATGGCAGCTGGTGCTGAAATGCAACTTTCTGGAAGTCTCCTGTTTCAGGGGTCTGTGAGATTTTGACCTCTGGGTCCCAACGGAGCCCAGGACCCACAATGCTGTTCTGTGATAAGGTAAGTTACCCGGGTGGTGGTCCTTTTTTTCGCAGGAGTAGAAATTGGTATCTTTAATCTTGTCCCCATCACTTACCTAATCCTCCAAAAGTGTAACTAGACTTTTCCTATACTTTCCATTTTACATTCAGTTCCCTTTCTATTTCTCTCTCCTTTCCTCTGGGTGTCAGGAACTTTTGTGGAGATCAGGAGATGTCCTAGGGGAAGAGGAGGTGAAAATGTCAACCTTATTTGCTACAAAGTGAGAGCGATGTGGTCCTGTGTCATCACAAACCTGAGCGTTTGTTAAACCTGACTGAAGCTGTGCCTAGGATCTCCTGTGAGAGGCCAGTTTGGACACAGAACAGGATCCTATTGTGTTTGTCCTTTTCCATGGTAATGCAACTCGGCTTGGGAGGAAGAGTCATTTCACAGACTTCCCTCGTGGAAAATGCTGGTGGTGAGGGAGAAATGGCTCTCCTTCCATATCTGGAACAGCAGTTCTGGGATGCTGAGAAGGGCTGCTCCAGCTGGGGGTGGGGTAGTGGGGTGGGGAGGGAGCTGGCAATCCATTGGCTCCAGCGGAGTGTAAGCGCAGACCGAAGCGCTTCTCTGCAGCCAGAAACAGTGATTCATTTGATTTTAATTTTAACATTAGCATTTTTCTCATGACTCACTGATAATTTAATATGGAATTTAAAAGGTTGAAACAGTTATTTACTTTTTAGGAACTTAAAACATTCCCTAGGTGGATATACATTTTCCCTCTGAAACAGAAGATGTACTCGTGGTTGATTTAAAAAAAAAAAAAGAAAGAAAGAAAGAAAGAAAGGAGGAGTGGGTATTTGTCTCACCCTTCCCTTGCCAGCTCCCACCTGCATCCATACACCAGTTGATGTCGTTAATGTTGACCGACTGTCAGCCAGTCTGTTTCTTCTTATTCTTCTTATTCTCTTATATTGAAATGCTCAGAAAACTGGGTGAAAATGTCACCACAGCAAATGCTCCGCTGCTATCATTTATGTCCTCTGGTCTTTGTTGTAGCAGCATTGAGGGCAATCTTTCTCATCTGTATTTTATGAATCTCATGAGCTAAGATCTTGCCCAAGATCGTAGATCTTTCTGAGTAGTTTTACTGAGGGTTTTCTAGGACTTCTGCTGAATGGGTGAGGAAAAACCTGGGCTGGCAGAAGGTACTTGTCATAATTTAAAAATACACACACACACACACACACTTATTCTCACTTTCTGATATTAAATGCAATTGTAACTGGTAAATTTGCTATATAATAATGAGTTGTAATAAAAATATGATTCATCCAACAGCTCCCACTTCATAATTTTTTTGCACATCTGCAGAATAACACCAATGAATTGATGCTCAGAAACTCACGTTAATGAATAGGTAATAACTATTTGAAATCGGCATAACAAGGATAGTTTTGTGTCATCGCACAATGCCGAGGACATTCTCAGGAGTCTAGGCATTTCCACTGGAAACTTGCATATTCATCTTGATGACTATAATAAGGAGGACCTTGGACCATGCTAGATCTCTGCACAGAGGATCCTTTCCCCATCATCTTTCCTGTCTTCCAGTTCTGTTCTCCAGGAGGAGAATGTATTAAGAAGGGCAAAAGCAAGTGGAAAGCAGGGTATTCCAGTTCTCAGTATTTATCTGCATGCTCAAATTAGTTGTGAGATGTGGCCCTAAGCATTTTATATTAAAATGAAGTATCAGATTTTGTGCATAATATCCTTAGGACAGAATTGTGCCAAACAGTAGCCACTAGCCACTCGAGGCAATTAAACACTTGAAATGTAACTAGTCCAAATTGAGATGTGCTGTAATTATTGAATAAGCACCTGATTTCAGTGTTAGTATGGAAAAAAAAAAAAGATGTAAGATAACACATTAAGAATTGCTACACTGATTTCATAATGAAAGGGTAATATTTTGGATATAGTAGGTTAAATAAAATGTAGTTTTAAAATTTATTTATCATTTCTTTTTATTTTTTAATGTAGCTACTAGAAAATTTTAAATTACACATATGGCTAGTATTATGTTTCTGTTGGACAGTGGTTGGTTAGAGCAATAAATTAGAGTGGACTCACATCACTTGCATTCATTTCCAGACTGATGGAGTTTCTCAGGTGACAGTGAAAGTGATGGAGCTAGAGCCAACACTTAAATAGAAAGTCGTGAATAGCTATTGGGCCCTGATAAAGGTGAATGATGTTCATCTACTGTGTCTTAGCAGAGAAAAAGCTGGGAGCCATCGGCATGGTAGAAAGAGAACGGGCTTCACGTTTTGGAAATCTGTGTTGCACTTCCAGCTTTGCAGGTTGCTAAATGCATGTCCTTTGGGAGGTGGTTTAACCTATCAGAGCCTCAATCTCTTTGCCTTTAAAACAGGTTATTCTAGCCCTTTCTCTTTCATAGGATTTTTTTTTAGAACGGATGAGACAATGCTTGTAAGTGTATCATTGTTCAAAGTAAATATGGTTTATAAAGTGAAAATTGAATAAGTGGACCCTGTATTAGGTGTCTATGACTGCAAAACAAGTTACCTCAAACTTTGTGGTTTAAAACAAGCTTTTATCAACTCACATATTTTCTAAGGGTTAGGAATTCAGGAGTATCTTAGCTGGGTGACATTATTATGTCAGAATCTCTCAGGACATTGCAGCCAAGGTATCAACCAGGACTAAAGTCATTTGAAGGCTTGAACTAGGCCTGGAGGCTTTGCTCCTAAAATGGTTCATTCAACATGGTTGTTGCCAAGAGGGCCCTGTTCCGTCCCCTATGGGCCTCTCTATATGGCTGCTTGAGTGTCCTCATGACATGGTGGCTAATCTCCCCACAGTATGAAACAATAAGAGAGAACAAGAAGGAAGCCACAAAGCCTATTTGACTCAGTCTCAGAAGTCAAACACTGTCACTTTGACCTTATTCTATTAGGAGCAAGTCACTAAATCCAGTCAAGTCTCAAGGGAAGTGGGAAGGAGTATTGATTGAACCCCACCTTTTGAAGAGACTGTCACAAAATTTGGGACATATATTTCACCTCCACAGACCTTTACTATCTGAAAGTCGATGACACAATTTGGATTATTCTTGTCATATCTAACTAAGTCAGCATCGAGGAACCATGGGAGAAAAGCACTTGGGACACATAGCATCCAATTCAAGAATTATCCTCAAACCCAGCTACTGAAAGGGGCTGCTATAGCCTTAACACCAGTTTTACCTCACAGCTGTTGAGATGACCTACCACGACCCTAAGAGTAATTTCACCTAAAGCCATCACTCACCAATCAGAGCTTGCCAGCTCCCAGAAGCTTGCTAGTATTAATGAGCATGTTTTCAACACAATACAGAACATTTCTCTTTCTAATAAAACTCCCAACCTTCTCTTTGTTCTTTGGACAAAACAAAGACCACCATGGTCTATGTGTATGCCCCAAATTGCAATTCTATGATTCCCAAATAAAATATTGAGTTTAGAGATTTGTCTCTATATTTTATTTGATGTTGACAACCACATTTGAAAAAAGAAAAAAAAAAAAAACTGTTTCTGTAAGGAATTGAGCTCATGGCCTAGTTGTCCTCAGAGTAGAACAAACTTTTGGTTCTGTTGGAGTCTCTGAATAACAAAGTCTCCAATTAAACTTCACATTCATTAGAACTAACAATTTCAATACTTTGCCCATCATTAACCGTAATTCATTTTTTGAGATATAGCAGAACAGTCTTCTGGAGTTCAAACTCCTCTTCGGTCTCTTCCCAAGCGAAGGAGTGCCTGCAGAAACCAGGGATGCAGTAATAAGCATGAGAAAGACATAACGGTGCTGCAGAAGTCAGGAGGCCATAGGAGCAGGTTGGGAATGACTGTGGCTCTTGAGCCTTTCACCTATCACTGCCCTTTCTTCATACCCTTAATCGGTCTTTCTTTTTTACCAATGGAGATTTTAAGAAGAGGAGACTGCTTTCCTAGATTTGAGAATAAATGTGGAAGCATTTTATATTTCCCTGCTCTACTGTCTGAGGGTAGCCGATAGGGAATTTTACTGGTACCTGGATTAAATTAAGTCCTTAGTCTTCCTTATCCCCTTTTTGTCCCAAAGCTGTCTCCCTAGCTAGAGAACATTTATTTTGGGAAAGCCTTTATGATATGAAAACTCATCCTATAGATAGTTCCTGTCTTATATGCAGGTGGACAAAACATTTCCCTTGGCCCTTTGTGGAAGGTTGACTATTGGATGTCTGTTTCTTTCCTAGTAATTGTGGTTTTCTTCTCCTTTTCTGAGTTTTGGTACTTCCCAGAGGAAAAGAAACTCGTAATCTAATAACTGCCACTCAGAATTCTCCCTATTCTAGAAAAATATAAAGTAAGATGGACATTTCTCCCAATATCAGGGACATTTAAATGCATAACACCAACAACTTGATAGAAACTTCTTTCACTTGAGAGGAAACACAAGAAAAATATAAATCAGCAGAATACTGATATCCATGTTAAAATTTTGGAGTCAAAAAGAAAAATAATTGTAGGCTAGGTTAATATTTCTGAAATATTTAGTTTCAAGATTTACCATGTCAGCAGGTGGGGTGCCAATCTAAACTACCTTTTGAAGTGAGCTTAAATACCAACTAATTAATTGTAAAACTGATATTCTTGAGAATCTACAAAAAAAAAAAAAAAAAAAACAGTCTTTACCAATAAACAAGTAAACATACTGATGAATGAATAATTACTAAATACAATGTGCTGTAAAGGAATCAGGGCACTGGGCTAGAAAATACCAGGTACCTATTTAGGATGACCCCTCTGAGGAAGTCATCAAGCTGGAAGTTCATGGAAGAGAAAGAGACCTAAAGAGACCTGCTAAGCCAAAAGTTTGGATATACGAAGGTAGGCAGAAGGGAGCATTCTAGGCCTCTGAGTGCCCCCAAAATGTTATGCAGTGAAATAGTTTGATGTCAGCGAGGAAGAGGGAGAAGGCCATGGCAGGAGGAGCATCTTGATCATGAAGAGCAGAATAAAATAAGACCAGAAGGTAAACAGAGCTCATATATCACTCTGTTACTCTAAATCTGCTGGAAAGTTATTTCAAGCATATGAAACGAGGGTGAAATAAGATGTAATGAATTTTTTTTAAAGGTACCGTGACTGATTGTGGAGAATAGATTGAATAGGAAAGGAGAAATGGAGAATGATTAGGAGACTGCAGTAGGAATAATTTTGCGCTGGCCCTCAAGATTTCTGCTCTCTGGTGTATGCGCTCTGCAGAACCCTTCCCTTTGAGAGCAGCTGACCTGTAAATACGATGGGAGGCAATTAGTTGACTCTGAGTTAATCAGAAGGAGATTATCCTGCGTAACCTCGCCTCACCAGGTGAGATATTTAAAAGAAAGTAAACAGGCAGAGAGAGTACTCCTACTGGCCTGGGAGAAAGCAAAGAGCCACACTGTGAACTAACCATGTGGGCCATGTGGCTAGGAACTGTGAGTAGCCTCTGGGAACTGAGACTGGTCCCTGGCCAGGAGCTACCAAAGGAAGCAGGGACCTCAATCACAAGGAAATAGATGTTAACAAGGAAGAGGACCTTGGTCCTCAGACGAAGCTGACAGCCCCGGTCAACACATTCATTTCAGCCTGTGAGACCTGAGCAGAAGTACCAGCTGCTGCACCTAGACTTCTGCCTACGGAAACTGTGAGATAACAAATTTATGTTATTTTGGCGAGGTGCAGTGGGTCATGACTGTAATCTTAGCACTTTGGGAGGCCAAGGTGGGTGGATCACTTGAGGTCAGGAGTTCGAGACCAGTCTGGCCAACATGGCAAAAAGTGTCTCTACTAACAGCACAAAACAAAAAAAAGAAAAAAAAGAAAAAATTAGCTGGGCATGGTGGTGCATGCCTGTAGTCCCAGCTACTCGAGAGACTGATGCAGAAGAATCACTTGAACCTGGAAGGCAGAGGTTGCAGCGAGCCAAGATTGCTCCACTGCACTCCAGCTTGGGTGACAGAGTGAAACTCTATCTCAAAAAAAAAAAATAATAATAATTGTGTTATTATATTTTCAGTCACTACACTTGTGGTAAATTGTTACTTAAGAAATAACTAATTCATAAGCTATTTGCAGCATTCCAGCTTAGAAAAGATGGTGTTTGTATTAGATTTATGGTAAGGAAGAGGAAGAGAAGTGAGTGGATTTGAGCTCTTCTTTAGAGGTATATTTGACATTACTGGCTGATGGACTAGACATGTCAAGGAAAGAAAAGGAAGAACTAAAAGTAATTTTTAAGATTTTTTACATTTGAGCTACTTAGTGACTAGTGATCACAATGAATGCTATCACAATTTCAGCTGTCATAATTTCAGGAGGGGAAGCATGGAGGAAGAACATGATGCTGGGGAAACATCATGAGTTCAACTTGGACATGTTGAATTTGAGATGTTTGTGAAATATGCAAATGGTATTGTCAAGTAGGCAGTGGGTATATGAGATGAACTCAGAGGAGACTGCTAGGTTGGAAATGGAAATTTGGAAGTTATCAGCATATCAGTACCAAAGCCATGGAAATGAAATAGGAAAGAAAAAGGAAAAGGGGCTTTGACCAAACACTGAGGAATTTTGACATTTAGAGGTCAGTAGAGGAAGTAGAAGTGAAAAAAGGCTGAAAAGAGGTGGCCTGAAGAACAAAGGGAAACCTAGAGAGTGTGGTACCATGAAAACTTTGAGGACTTGTTCACAAAGGAGGACAGAGTCACAATATTGAGTGCTACTGACATCTCCAGTAAGAACAGGGGTTTGTGACCTTGATTTAAGTGAGCCATTACAGCTTTGAGCAGGAGCCAGGTGATAAAAGGTGAAGAGTGAAAATACTGAGACAGTGAGCATGGACAATTGTTTGAAGACATTTGTCTGCAAATATAGCAAAGTGATAAGGCAGCATTTTGAGGGAAGTTTGTGTACGAGTGCATGTTTGTTTAATGTGAGATATTAATTCATAACTATCTCCTAAAAAAGAGAAAGCTTGATGATAACAGGGGAAGAAAAATATTTCAAATAGATCCAAGTATCTGAGAGGTTTGGAGGAGATGGATTCAGAATACTTGGAGGAAAGACTGGCCTTTCTCAGTTGAAACTAGAAAAAAGAAGGTGGAAGTAGAAGTAGGCAGTTTTTCTTTTTAATTTTTAATCTTGAAATCAGTAGAGATTCCTGTGTACCTTTCATACAATTTCCCCCAATGGTTATATCTTGTATCATTATAAGACAATAGCAAATGCTGGAATTTGACAGTGGTACAATTGTGTCTATTTCTATGGTATTAATCACGTGTTTAGATTTGTGTAAGCATCACTGCAATCAAGGTGTTCCATTATCACAGAGATCTATTCTACGCTTTTCTGCTACTCCCTAATAAGCATTCCCACTCCCTTCTTCTCCAACATCCCTAACCCTTTGCAACCACTAATCTTTTCCCCAGGTCTATAATTTTGTCATTTAGAAAATATTATATAAATGAAATCATACAGTGTATGACCTTTTCAGATGGGCTTTTTTTTTTTTTCACTCAGCATAATGCCCTTGAAATGTATCCAGGTTGTTGTACGTATCAGTAGTTCATTCCTTTTATTCTATGATATGGATGTATCATAGTTTATTCAGTCATTCACCTTGTGAAGAGCATCTATCTGATCTGATTCCAGTTTTTGGCTATTATGAATAAAGCTACTATGAACAAACATGGTTCTAAAGCTTCTATGACCAATCAGGTTTTGGTGTGGATGTAAGTTTTAATGTCTCTGAAATAAATGCTCAAGTGTGCAACTGCTTGGTCATAAGGTAATATCATTTTGGGTTTTGTTAATAAAACATCATACACTTTCCCACAGTACCATTTTACTATCACCAGCAATGTATGAGACTCAGTTTCTCTGTATCCTTGTCAGCATTTGGTGTTGTAACTATTTATTTTAACTATACCAAAAGTTGTGTAGCTTGTGTTCTTAATATCCATTTTCCTAATGCCTGATGATCTTGAATATATTTCCTTCTGCTTATTTGCCACTTCCTTCAATAAAATGTCTCATTCTTTTTGGTCATTTTCTAATTGGATTGCTTATTCTTAATGATGCGTTTTAAGACTTCTTTATATAATCTAGATATGAATCTATTCTCAGATATGTGGTTTGCAAATATTTTCTCTCTCAGTCTATAGCTTGTCTTTTTTCATCTGAATAGGATCTTTTACAAATTTTTTTTTCATTTTTTTTATTTTTGATGGGATCACATCAATTTTTCATTTATGGATTCTGCTTTTGGTGTCATGTCTGAAAACTCTTTACCAAGTTCTAGGTCTTGAAGGCTTTTTTCCATGTTTTTTCTAAAAATTTTATTAATTTACATTTAAATCTATGATCCTGATCCATTTTGAGTTAATATCTGTATAATATGTAAGGTTAGTTTTTTTTTTTTTTTTTTTTGGCTAGGGATATTCAATTACTCCAGCATCATTGGTTGAAAAAAAAAGGTTCTTCCTTCATTGAATTATTTTTGTACCATTGTCAAAAATCAGTTTTTCATATTGAAGTGGGGCTGTTTTGGGGTTCTTTGTTCTCTTCTATTGATCTATATATCAATTTGTTTGCTAATACCATACATTTTCAGCCAGGTGGGAGGGGAAGAAATAGTTACCCACAAAAAGACTAAAAGGACTATTTTTTGGCTTGGAAGCAGTAAGTGTTTAAAATTACTAAAGGAGGACTTTTCAGAAGTGATTACATAATCATCTCAGTTACTCCTTTATATCTTATCTTATAAATGAATGACTTCAATTATTTATACTATGTCCTGAAACTTAAGGGTCAAGGTGCACATTTAATAATCATTGTCACTCCCTTGATTAAAGACTCACACAAAAACAGAAAAAAGGATGAAAATGTTTCGTTACTATATTAGGCCATTCTTGTGTTGCTATAAATACCTGAGGCTGGATAATTCATAAAGAAAAGAGGTTTAATTAGCTGATGGGTCTGCAAACAGAGCAAGAAATGAGGTGCCAGCATCTGCTACTGGTGACAGCCTCAGGAAGGTTACAATCATGGTGGAAGGTGAAGGAGGAGCAGCCATCTCACATGGTGAGAGTGGAGGCAAGAGACCAAAGGGGCAGTGCCACACTCTTTTAAGCAACCAGATCTCATGTGAACTCAGAGTGAGAACTCACTGTTGCAAGGACAGCACCAAGTCTTTCATGAGGCATCCGTGCCCAAGACCCAAATACCTCTCACTGGACTCCCTGCAACATTGTGGATTATATTTCAACATGAGATTTGCAGGGGACAAACATCAAAACTGTATCAATTACTTTGCGGGCATTCATCTTTCATCAGAACACTTTTGGTCCTAGGATTTTTCTAGGTTGCTTAGCATTTCGAGAAAGATTTTAGACTGCTCCCTTAAAGCCCATTATCTGAAGTTCTTGAAAGGTTCCCAGTATTGCAGAGGCAATGATGAGCTCAGGGAATTAACTTCCCTGAGCAAATTTTCCCAATTCTAATATATTTCCTAATAGAGCATTCATAGACCCTCTTTCCCTATTTTAGTTTTGATCATTTAGCACCACACTTTAAAATTTGCTGAATCTGAAATCTAAAGACTAAGGAAGATGGGAAAGACCTTTCAGGGACAAGTGAACTGGCCTACAGTTTGCCCCTGTCATGGCCATTTTGATTTACCGAGTTCATATGAGTTTAGATGTGGCATATATTGCAGGAGGAAGGGTGGCAAATGGCATGATTTCTTCAAAAGAACATAGAAACCAGCAGAGGGTGGTTGGTAGAGCAGAGGGAGATAAAGGTGTCATCATTCCAATGGAAGATTCTCTTTGCTTCCAGGGAAAGTGGAGAGTTATAACTTTCCCGGATTTACTGACGGATGTAGGATTCCATCCCAGCTACCCATGGCTCAGGAATGTAGTGAATTGCTTCTGGCCTGTATTCTACGCCCTGGTCTTTCCACACAGCTCAGCACAAGAAAAATGTTTCTTTGAAGGAAGCCGCCTCTAGACCTATGACAATTTCCAAGTTTTTTTTTTGTCTAAGGTGCATTCTTTCAGCTACAGAAGTGGCTCAGTTGATACTTTGGAAGTTGTCTCAGCTGGTTCAAGAAGCTCTTATGTTACCTTCATTTTCACGGACAGCGATGAGCCTGACTCTCCTACGTCTCCTTTGTCTGAGACATAGGCCATTGACTGCTTACGGAGAATGACAGATAATGATATCCATCTCCTGCTTCCACCCACCGCTCAGTGTAACTTTCTGCCATGAACATAACCAGCCACACGTAAATCGTCTGCAGGAAAGGAAAGTCCCATCCTATAAGCTTGGCAGGAGGGTATTTAGGGTCAACAAAGAAATCTCTGCTACTAGTTTGCAGTCATTTCCATGAGGCTAATTGTCACCTCCAGAAATCAGCCCAGAAGTAATAAATGCATTTTCCCCTGATAAGAGAAAGGACCTAAGGAAATGGGGATTGGAGATTAGCCCTTTCACAGGAACTGACTGGGCCTGTAACAGGCATCTGAGTCCTGCTAACCAGCAGATCAACTAGATAAGAGTTTACGTTAGCTTTGGCTGCTATGAGGATGCCTCTGCTCTCTTGGACTACAGAACAGTTGGTTCATTAAAGCACCAGGGTTGGCTAGTGCCAGGGGTCATACGTCTGAGTGTTTATGTTTTATAATCTTCCATTTGATGTTCTTTTTTCTGTGTGTCTAGAGATAACAGTTTCTCTCTAGAGCCATTCCATCCTTCTAGGTAACTGTATGGCATTCAGGAAGGCATCTGTACAATTTCTTCTCTCTTCAGAAATCAAAACTCTGCTGACTGCAGCAAAGAGTAAGGAACACTTGAGAGATGGGACAATACTTCAAAAATACCTCTCAGAAAAGAATTGGAAGTCTTTGCAATTCTAAATCCTACGCTTTTATGTTTTCAAATGAATCAGATGATATTGTGTCAACAAAAGCATATCTTATTTCAACATTTATTCCTATATCTCAGTTCGGATTTGGATACCCTTTCTGTCATTTTCATTTTCCTCACATGCCATGGAATCTTGTTTCGTTTCAGAAGGCATGCTAAAAACTTTGCAAAGAATAATGCAGTTTACGTCTATGTTCAAACATTCAGTACTCTTTCTATATAATACTTCTAGTTGCAAAATTTTGTGCACCTGGAAAGATATCTCTATCTAAATATTGATGTCTCAATAGGTTCATTGTACGGATGTCTTACTTATAATCTCAAGGAAAGAATTTATTGGTAATGCTGCAATTTCAAAGTGTAGGTGTCGTATCATTTATTCATGTTTAGCTTTCAGAATCCATTGAGTGCTTTAAATGATAATGAAAAGGCTCAAAGGTTGATAGTTGTGCCTGGAGAGGGATAATGAATTAGAAAGATCTGCTACCTGATGATGCATTAATTTTCCAATTTTTTGGAATATATTTTTCAAAATTCAACAAATATTTATAGGATGCCTATTATGCAGTGAGTGGCATTATAGGCCATGGGAATTCAGTAGTAAATAAAAATAAAGTCACCATTTTCATGAAGCTCTTAGGGCTTCCCTATCTATTCCAGATCCATCCCCCCGTCCTCTTGTATTCAAAGTGCAGAGCATCCACGTTGCCTGGGATGTTATAATAGAAATGCATGACTTCAGACACTCCTCTCCAAATCTCCTGAACCAGAATCTACAGTCTACTAAGATTCTTAGAGGATTCAGGTGAATATAAAATTCTGAGAAGTTTGCCAAATGTCAGTTTAAGAACCTAGGCTGTAGCCAATCATATATGGTATTCCTTTGACCACAGAAATTGGCTCAAAAGGGTATGTTGTCAAGGTGATTCTAGTTAAGGAAGATTTTTTTTTTCTCCAGAGGATAAAATAATCCCTTTATTCCTCTGTCTGGTGTGCTGCCCAGGGATGATTCCTTAAACTGCTGCAGTGTGATGATAAATGTGAGGATGGACAGAGACAAGGGAGACACAGGAACACAAAGCAGAAGCCTGATTGAACTGTACTTGATGCCCACTCTCCCTCTGGACTTTGTCAGTTACAGAAGCCAATACATCCCCAATCATCCCAACTGATGCACTTGCATAGGCTGTTTACTAGATACTTGGTGGAAAAGCCTATATGTCAAAATACAACCTACACCAAAGTGGGTAAATGTGATCAGCTCAGGCAACCTATCAGCCTAGGGACCATCCTTAACACCTCCTGCAAATGGGGATAAATGAGGCACAGTTTTGGAAAATCTCTGGGCTTGGGACCAATCTGGGTGGCAAGGTGGAGGAGTGAAACAGCATATTTTGCTGATAGAGAAGAGATGGTGGTGAGTCATACAGATACACAGATGCTTGGGGTTATTGTGAAAGAGAGAAGGGAGAAGCCCTTGGATGACTGAAATGGGATCTATGCAAGGTGGCCTTAGGCAGAATCAGTACTCGCTGCCTGCCTCTTGCTACCCTCACTTACTCTCACTTTGTTTCTTCCAATACCCCAAGCAAATCAGTAGCTCTCTGTGGCCTTCTGTTCAGTGCCACCTCCTTTCTCATCTTTTCTCCTTCCCCTCCCACCTCATCCCATTGCACTTCCCCATCAGTTTCACATGATGGAGTTGTGAGGAAATAATGGGTACTAATATTTGCTTCAAGAAGGAGTTTTCTCCTCCTCCTCCTCTTCCTCCCCTTCCTCCTCCTCCTCCTCTTCTTCTTCTTCTCCCTTCTCCTTCTCCTTTTCCTTCTTCTTCTCCTCCTTTTCCTACTTCTCCTTCTTCTTCTTCTCCTTCTTCTTCTTCTTCTTCTTCTTTTTTTTTTTTTTGTTGAGACTGAGTCTCACTCTGTTGCCCAGGCTGGAGTGCAATGGTGTGATCTCAGCTCACTACAACCTCTGCTTCTTGGGTTCAAGCTATTCTCCTGCCTCAGCCTCCCAAGTAGCTGGGACTATAGGCATGTGCCACCACACCCAGCTAATTTTTGAATTTTTAGTGGAGACGAGGTTTCACCACATTGGCCAGGCTGGTCTCAAACTCCTGACCTCAAGTGATCTGCTGGCCTCGGCGTCCCAAAGTGCTAGGATTACAGGCGTGAGCCACTATGCCCAGCCAAGAAGGAGTTTCTTATGTGACTTATCCTAGCATCGACCTAATAAAGGGGAGAGAGATCTGGTGTGGACTCCCATCTTCCATGCAACAGCTGCCTCCACTGCCATCACACAGGACCATCCTGGAGATATAAAATAATTGTAACTACTACCATTGGTGGAGCACTTATGTATCATATTCTGCATACTATCTACTTGAAATGCCACTTTTGTTTTAATCATCTTAACTGTCAACAGAATAAATGATTTTATATATATTTTCCAGTTGAGGAGCTTGAGGTCTAGAATGGTTAAAAATTCTTACCCAGCCAGGCGTGATGGCTCACGTCTATAATCCCAGCACTTGGGAGGCTGAGGCAGGTGGATCACCTGAGGTCGGGAGTTTGAAGCCAACCTGATCAAAATAGAGAAATCCCATCTCTACTAAAAATACAAAATTAGCCAGGTATGGAGGTGCATGCTTGTAATCCTAGCTACTTGGGAGGCTGAGGCAGGAAAATAGCTTGAACCCTGGAGGCAGAGGTTGCGATGAGCCAAGATCACGCCATTGCACTCCAGCCTGTGAAACAGGGGTTAAACTTCATCTCAAAAAAACAAAAAACAAAAAACAAAAAAAACAAAAAAACAAAAAAAATTCACGCCCACAGTGATTACGTGAGGAGAGATTTGAAACTTTGTCCTTAAATGGACAAACACCATGTTATACTACTCATTTGTGGTACTCAGGCCTCTTTTCTCAAGCAAACCATTTGTAATTTATATTCTCAAGCAAACCATTTGTTGAAAGTTTTGACTATAAGAGCCTGTCAAAGGGGTATGGGTGCCTGAGTCTCACGACACATTCACATTCTCTGACTATGTGCTGAGCCAAGTTCATGTTCACCCGTGGCTTTTACCAAGATAGTGTGCTAAGTGTTTTAGTTCAGCAGTCTCACTTATACTTTCACTGTTACTGTGATACTTTAAACATCACTTAGCTATGTTTTGCTATTTTAAGTACAACTATTCATCCTATAAAGACCCTTGTAAAGAATTTAATTCCAGCTGCTTTTGTTGATAGCTGAGGAAGACAATGCTCAGCTAGATTAACCAATATACTGGGATTTGTGGTTCATGAGCATCAGTGGCAGGACCAGAACAAGAACCCATGTATCTTAATTCCTAGGTTTTCCAAAATCCAGGTTAACTGTTGATTTTTATTTTATTTTGTAATAAAGTGATATTTTGTAGATTTATTCCCCTCAAGAGACCCTTTGCTGGAGTTTCAAAGGTACGCAATTTTATTTTAGAGACAAATTCTTCCAGATAGAAAGAGTGAGGAATAGGGTAAATCCTGTCAACAAAAAATGATTAAAATTATAGAAAACAAACATTTCAGAATTCTTAAATCCACCAAAGATATAAAATACACATAGAAGCATTTGTTCAAAAAATCCTGCCAAACCTTAGTTAAGAACTATGAAAATCTAAGGCCTTTTAGCCTGGGATGCTCCTGTTCAACCCATCCACATGACTACTTCTTCAGGTAGTGAAGAAGTTCTACTAGGGCATGGCAAGTTGAGAAAACCAATAACTGTACTGCTGGAAGAGGACAGCTTGATTTAAAACAGAGTGCACAAGAAAAACCTTATACCATAAATGTTATTGAAAAGAATATGATCTCGTGGCAAACAAATAAGAAAGGCTATCATGACAACTAGCTTGAAGCTGTAATCCTGATAAGGCATAATAATAATTATAATAATAATAACAGAGAGAGACAGGGAATGATATGGCTGTAGTGGTCTTTGATAAGCTCCAAGATATCTCTAAACTTCTGAAAGGGTAAGTGTCTGTGCAAAGCTATGCACTCAGGAGAGATTGGAAAAGTCTCCAGCTATATGCTCATTCTGGCTGATTATAAGGCTTTGCATACCCAGAAAGTAAAAGCCAGGAACCAAATGCATTTCCAAATCCACACACAGTTCTACTATCAAATGGTGTAGGCATTACTGGCTCGGGGTGTTGAGCACAACCTCTGACCAATAACTGACTGATGACGAGACTATGCCAACACAAGGGAAACCTCTAGGAAGCCAGACTCAACAAATAAGAGCAAGAACAACAACAAAAATCTAAGCAAAGACATTAGAGGCTGTGTACCATGAGGGAGGCAGACTCCACAGAATTAGTTCAGGTAAATTATTAAAAAAATCAAGAGCAGCAACAAAAATAAGCCCCCTCAGGGGGAGGGAATAGAAATCCTGAATTTCTACAATGTATTATTTAAAATGTACAGTTTTAAACAAAAACATTGCAAGACATTCAAAGAAAAAATGTGACTTATGTTTAAAAAAATACATCATTACCTACCATTTTTGAGGAGTCCAATTGTTGGACTCAGCCAACAAAGACTTCAAAGCAGATAATAAAAATAACATTTGAACAATTAAATGTTAACATTTAAGGAACGAAAGAATAGTATAAGACAATGACTAATCAAATAGCACATCTTGATAAGGAGACAGAAATTATTCAAAGTAGGCTGGGTGTGGTGGCTCACGCCTGTAATCCCAACACTTTGGAAGGTCAAGACAGGAGGATAACTTGAGGTTGGGAAGAGACCAGCCTGGCCAACATGGCAAAACCCTGTCTCTGCTAAAAATACAAAAATTAACTGGGTGTGGTGGCATGCACCTGTAATCCCAGCTGCTTGGGAGGCTGAGGCAGGAGAATCGCTTGAACCTGGGAGGCAGAGGTTGCAGTTAGTCGAGATTGTGCCACTGCACTCAAGCGAGACACCATCTAAAAAAAAAAAAAAAAAAAAAAAAAAAAAAAACCTATATAAAATAACTAAGTGGAAATTCCTCAGTTAAAAACTATAGTAACTGAAGTGAAAAATTATTATAGGAGCTGAACAGCAGATTTGAGGTCACAGAAGAAAAAATCAGTAAACTTGAAGAGAGATAAATAGAAATTGTTCAAACTAAAGAACAGAAAGAAAAAAATAAAGAAAAATGAGGAAAGCCTCAGAAACTATCTCCAGGATAGTCCACCAATCACGTGGAGTACTATCAATCATACCAACTGTCAATCATACCAAAATGGGATACTCTCAGTCATACCAACATATGCATGTTGGGAATCTCAGAAAAAGAGAAAGAGATAAAAGGTCAGAAAAAATATTAAGAAATATTGTCTAAATATTTCGAAATTTGATGAAAATCTAACCTACAGATCCAGTAAACTTAATGACTCCAAGTAGGATACACACAAATAGAACCACACCCAGACACATCATAGTCAAACTGTTGAAAAACAAAGTTAAAGAAAATCTTGAAAAAACAAGAGAAAAGTGACTCATCCTATACAGGGAAACAACAACATGATTGACAGCTGACCTCTCATTCAAAACAAAGGAGATCAGAGGCACTAGGATGACATACTGAAAAATGCTGTAAGAATATGCCTGTCAACTAAGAATTGTGCATCCATTAACACTATCCTTCATAACTGAAGGTGAAATAAAGACATTCCCAGGTAAATCAAAGATGTGTGAATTTGTTTCTAGCAGACCTGTTTTACAACAAATACTTAAGGAAGGCCTTCAGGCTGAAAGTAAATTATTCTAAAGTGGTAATCCACAGGAATAAATTAAAGCATGGCAAAATATAAATATACAAGTAAATGCATAAGACTTTATGTATATATACATATTTCCTCTTTTTTTCTCTTAACTGGCTTAAAATACGTAAGACTGTGTAAAACAATACTTATGAAACTGCATTTCTGGGCTTATAAACTATAAAGTTGTAACATATATAAATAATAGTGTACCATATTAATTTCTTATTTTTTCATATATATATGATGTGTGCATGTATATATCGGTGTGGTTATGTGTGTGTGCATGTGTGTGTGTGTGTATATATATAAAATGGTTGATTTAAGACTTTCAAGACAGAGCTTAGTTCATTATAATCTACTTCAGATTAATACTAATTTATTTCTTGGAAAATATAGGAACATATTGTAATATAACTCTATTTTTCCCTCCCACCTTTTTGCTATTCTCTCCAAACTGATCTATAGGTTCAACACAATCCCTATCAGAATCCCAGCAGACTTTTTTTTAAAAAAAAAAAAAAACGACAAGATAAATTATATATGAAAATGCAAAGGACCCAAAATAGCCAGAACAACTTTGGGGGAAAAGGTTGAAAGATATATATTTTTCAATTATAAACTTATGGTAATGGCAGTAATCAGGACAGCATGGATAATAATAAGGATAATAATAAGGATAGACATAGATTAAAGGAGTGGGATTGAAAGTAAAAAAATTAAGTCTCATATTTACGGTAAGTTTATTTTTGACAAAGTTACTCTAATAATTCAATGGGGGAAAGTATTGTGTTTTCAACAAATGGTACTGGGAGAATTGTCTATCCAGTTGCAAAAAGAATAATTCGGACTTCTACTCATATCATGCATAAAATTAACTTAAAATTTATCATCTGCCTAAAAGAAAAAGATAAAACTCTAAAACTTCTGGGAGAAGAAACATAGTAGAAACTCTTTATGGAGTTGTGATAAGCAAAGAGTTCTTAGATACGATACTAAAAGTAAGATACATAAAATAAAAATTTTGTGAAATGGGCTTCATTTAAATTAAAACTTTTTGTACTTCAAAAAAGAACACCATTAAGAAATGAAGAGATAAACCACACGCTGGGTAAAAATATTTGCAAATCACACATCTGATAGTGGACTTATATCTATAATGTTAAAAACTTTTACAAGTCAATATCAGGAAAAGCAATAACCTAATTAAATAATGAACAAGCCAAGGCGGGCAGATCACCTGAGGTCAGGAGTTTGAGATCAGCCTGCCCAACATGGCAAAACCCCATCTCTACTAAAAATAAAAAATACATATTTTTAAAATTAACCAGGCGTGGTGGTGGGTGCCTGTAATCCCAGCTACTCGGGAAGCTGAGACAGGAGAATTGCTTGAACTCGGGAGGCAAAAGTTGCAGTGAGCCTAGATCACCCCACTGCACTCCAGCCTGGGCGACAAGAGTGAAATTCTGTCTCAAAAAAAAAAAAAAAAAGAAATAATAATAATTAACAAATTATCTGAATAGATATTTTGCCAAGAAGATATACAAATAGCCAATAAGCACAGGAATAGATGTTCACCTTCATTAGTTATTTTTTAAAAAGTTCAATTTACACTGCAATGAGATACCACTGAAAAGGCCATAATCAAAAAAGCAGACAATAGCAAATGTTGTGAAGGACGTAGAAAAACTGAAATATTCATACATAACTGATGAGAACTTAAACCGGAAAACACTTTGGAAAACAATTTGACAATTTCTTTAAAGCTTAAACATAAATTTACTGCACAATCAAGTAGTTCCCCTAAGTTATCTACCCATGAGAGGTAAAAACAAGTTCTCCTAAAGATTTCAAAGTTTATTTTGTATTTATTTTTAAATTCATGGCATTACCATTATTTTAAAACTATAAAAAAGGTAAATATTGCTCAAATACATAATAGTATCAAAAATAGTCTCTCCTAAACACTTTTTTAGCATTGTTTTATGGTGGTAAAACACACATAATGTACAATTTATCATCTTAACCATTTTTAAAGTATATAGTTCAGTGGTATTAAATACATTCATAATGTGCAACCATTACCACCATCCATTTCCATAACTCTTTTCATTTTGTAAAACTGAAACTCTATATTCATTAAACAATAACTCCCCATATTCCCATACCCCTAGCCCCTAGCAATCACCATTCTCCTTTTGTCTTTATAATTTTGATGACTGTAAGCACTTCATATATGTGGAATCATACAGCAGTTATCTTTTTGTTACTAAATTATATAATTTAGCATAATGACCTCAAGGTTCAACCATATTGTAGCATATGTCAGAATTTCCATTTTTAAAAAGGCTAAATAATCTTTCATTGTGGGTATATACCTCATTTTGCGTATCCATTCATCCGTTATGTTGCTTCCACATTTCAGCTATTGTGAAATATGCTGCTACAAACATGGTTGTCCAATCTCTCTTCAAGACCCTGCTCTCAATTCTTTTCAGTAGATACCCAGAATTGCATTTTCTGGATCATATAGTAACTCTGTTTTTTAACAAGGAAGTCCTATTTGGTTTTTCGCAGTAGATGTACCATTTTACATTCCCAACAGTGTGCAGGGTTCCAATTTCCCCACATCCTCACTAATACTTGTTATTTTCTAGTTTTTTTTTTTGATAGCAGCCATCTAATAGATGTACGGTGGTATCTCACTGTAGTTTCGATTTGCATTTCCCTAATGATGAGCAATGTTGACCATCTTTTCATGTGCTTCTTGGCCATTTGTATATCTTCTTTGGAGAAATGTCTATTCAAGTTCTTTGACAATTTTTGAATTGGATTATTTGGGTGTTTTTTTTGTTGTTGTTGTTAATTTTTAGGAGTTCTCTATATATTCTTGATATCAATCCCTTATCTGATATTTGATTTGAAAATATATTCTCCCATTCTTTGAGTTGCCTTTTAACTTTGTTGGTGGTGTCTTTTGATGCACAAATGTTAAGGAAATTTTCATGAAGTACAATTTGCTTTTTCTTTTGTTGTCTGTGCCTTTGGTGTCATATCTAAGATATGGCTGCCAAATCCAACGTCATGAAGCTTTTGCCCTGTGTTTTCTTCTAACAGTATGATAGCTTTAGATCTTTAATCCATTTGAGTTAATTTTTGTATTTGTTATTAGTTATGGGTCCAGTTTCCTTCTTCTCTGAAATAAAATTTTATATGTATGTTTATAGCAGCATTATGCATAATAGTCCAAAAGTAGAAATTATCCAAGTGCCCATCAACTATTGAACAGATAAAATGGTATATTCATACAATGGAATATTATTCACCAATAAAATAAACTACTGATATATGCTACAATATGGATGAATTAAAGGAAAACATTATATTAAATGAAAAAACTCAGAGGCAAAAGGGCACATATGTGTGATTCTTTTCATATGAAAGCTCAGCAAAGGGAAATCCGTAAGATCAAAAAGTAGATCAGTGGGTGTCTGCAGTAAACACTGACTGCAAACAGGCATGAGGGATCTTCCTGGGGGGAATGGAAATGTCCTAACACTGGATTGTGGTGATGGCTGCACAACTCTGTAATGTAAGTGCACTGAAACTTTCTGAAGTTCTTAAAGTGAGAAAAGTATAGTACATAGGTTAGACCTCAAGAAAACTCTTAAGTTTGTTTAAAAGCTCTGGGTAAATTCAACCAACCAAAAACAGGCAAACCAAATAAAAAAAAAAAAATACTGTATCAAAAATTTGTGTGTGTGTGTGTGTGTGTGTGTGTGTGTGTGTGTGTTTGCCCATCTTGCCGTGAACCTCTTGGTCAATATTGAAATAATGGTCCAGAAACAAGGCTACTTTTGTTGAGTAAAAAATCAACACAAATGCCCTCCACTTTGAATATGCTAGATGCATCATATACTATGTGTTCCTAAACAGTTGCAAGCTCCTTTAGCTACTTGTTTCTTCTATTTATTTGCTATCACCTTCTAATGGTTTCCCTCAGGAATCCATCGTCGAAGCTGAGTCAACGTTGACTGACACTCCTGAAAGACGCTGTTGTCCACTCCCAGTGTGGGGAGAACTGTATGTAATCCTTTCTCAATCTAAATTCTTGTGGGAGGAGAAAGAGGGCACAGAGCCACGTATCTGATCAGAATTGAACCTCTCACAGGGGCCAGCGGAGACCACTGCAGTCTGTAACTACAATTGTCACACATTCTTACCTGAAAAGGGGCTTTCAGAGGTCACCTGGCTGAGCGCACCACTTTCCAGCTGGCGACCACCTGTCTTAGTGACTTTAACACTCTGGATTCAAAATAGTAAAAATGTGTGCTCTTACTTCTTTGGCTCAAGGCAAGGTTTAAAGATTTAAAGCTCCCTGGGTTCTTTGGGTAAGGATTTCTCATTGTGAATATAAAGGGATTCTTATCATCACCAAAACAATCTGAAAACAATGCTGTTCCTGGTGTTTAACTCAATTTCATATCTGCACACAAGATAACTATGCACTGAAATCTACTATCTAGTGTTTTCAAGGTTTCAAAAAGCAAGAGAGTGGTAAATAAGGGGGATGTTGCAAATGGAATTTCTCTGCAGCCTCACCATTAAGCTTCTGAAAACCCCATTAAAAAAACACTAAGTGAATTAAGCTTATAAAATCTGCACTGTCCCCACTTTTTTCCTCCTTGATTCCTCAAAGTCCTCAGGCTTAAAGACCCCAGGGAACTGGCAGGTGTAGATTTCCATGGAAACCAACCCTAAAAGAATGAAAACCCAAGGGGAGAATTGTGTGAAGTGCCCTCACTCCTGTGTCATTTCCTTGCCAACAGTTTTCGAGGTCAACCTGGCTTATTTCATGAAATTAGAGGCCCTGCTGTCAGGATTTCCCCAGGCAAAAAGGGTTTGCTCAGCTCCATTGGTTGTAAATCCACAGACTCTGGTTGTTCTCTGCTTCTAGAAGAACAGCCTTCACGATTCTGCCTGACTTTCAAACACCTTTAATACTGGCCTCATTCTGACTAACCAGAGCCATGCTTTTTTCCACAGTTAGATTGGGTGTGCTTACTTTCAAATATCCACTGAAAAATAAGATAATACTTAATGTGATGTTATGGAATATAATATTAAAAAAATAATGTATTTAAAAATATTTTTTAAAAACCACGCGAAAAGAGCAATATGTGTATATAGAGTGTGTATATGTAAGCGTATGTTTAAAAAAACTTCCAACAGTACAGAAAGTAAAAAAGAAAAATGGAAAACTTCTATGGGTCCCTCTTTCCAAAGGCAAGATGGATAAAAAGTCTTAGGAGTCATCGTGATTTCTCCAACACTGGCCTAAGGAACCACCATCATTAATGTCTTCCTGGATGGTGAAATAGGCCTCAATACTGGAAAATCTCTAGGCTTAACATCTATTAGAGAACTCCTCTGTACCTTGCTTTTGTAATTTAATAAAAATATAGCTTAGAAGATGTTCTTTTTTCTTTTTTTCATTTTCCTCCTCTCCCCTTGAAGATGTTCTTTATCTGTTCACAGACCCAGCTCATGTAGTAGAGCCATGGTTCTTAAACTCGAAAGCACATCAAATTCCCTGGAGGACTCAGTGCCCTTCAGATGATCAGGTGCTGTCCAGAGAGCTCCTGATTTAGTAGGTCTGGGGTGGGGTCTGGGAATTTGCATTGCTAACCAGCTCTCAGGTTCTGCTCTGCTGCGGGGTGGTGTACTATCTTTAGGTAGTGCTGCCATTGATTGCTTCAAGCCGACTTAGATATCCACCTCAGCAGTTGTAATATGCCGTTATTTGAACTTACCCTAATTTTATCCAATCTCATATTGTGGGACACTTTTAAGTTCTTTCCATTGTCTTATTGTTACTCTCACAACAACCTTAAGATGAAATAATAAGAATAGCTACTATTTTTGAGTACTTAGAAAAGGCCAAGCACTGCGAATTACTTTATCTGTACAGCACTTCTATCCTGAAGGGACTACATCATTCTTGTTTTATAGGTGAGAAAACTAAGTCTTAGAGAAATAAGTAGTGTGATTAAGGTCATCCAAATAAGAAGTGGGAGAGGCTGGGGATCTAAGAAAGACTCATCTGGTTGCAGAGTCCATGTTCTTTCCAGAGTCTCCACCCACAAAAAGTTTACAGGCTAGTTGGACAATTAAGGATGAAACACAATGAATAAGAATAACAGAAGTAATGATTGCCATAAGCAAGGCAGAGGAGAGAAGTTGGCTTGATCAAAGAAGGAATCCGACTGTGACTTTGCATCCTACAGGGCCCTGTGTTTAGAAACGCTCCTGTTTGCTTTCATGCTCCAGTGTCACCATCTTGAAATTCTTAACAATTTTTTAACAATTGTCCCATATTTTCATTTTGCATTGGTCTCCACAAATTATGTAGACACTCCTGGAAGGGTTAATTTAGTCTTCAAACTTCAGCCAGCCAAGAGCTTCAGCAATGACTTAGTAACCACATTTTACAGATGATTTTTGCAATATTTTTCCTACCATGGTTTGTTTTTACCTTCCATATGGACACACTCCTGGGCTGATGTTTTCTACCCGGAATTTGCTAAGGGAGGTATTTGCATGACAAGAATAAACATCATTAGGATGATAAGTATGAAGGGAGATAATACCATACACAGCTTTCCAAAATCAGTCAGAAATGTTGCCTTTGGTGGGGGGATGAAACCATTTGTTAATGCTGCATCTCTTGTCCCTAATATATTGCTATTTAGCTGCAGTTTACAGCCTCTGAAATTTATTATTTTTATATAAAGCAAAGCAGAGATTGTTTTATAATTTTATTTTTATTTTTTATTTATTTTTTTGAGACAGATCCTCACTCTGTCACCCAGACTGAAGCACAGTGGCACGATCTTGGCTCACTGCAACCTCCACCTCCCAGGTTCAAGTGATTCTCCTGCCTCAGCCTCCCAAGTAGCTGGGATTATAGGCGCCTGCCACCATGCCTGGCTAATTTTTATATTTTTAGTAGAGACAGGTTTCTCCATGTTGGCCAGGCTGGTCTTGAACTCCCGGGCTCAAGTCATCTGCCCACCTTGACCTCCCAAAGTGTTGGGATTACAGGTGTGAGCCACCGTGCCACACCAACAAAGTAAAGATTCTGAAGTTTTGCTACATTGGCTCATTTGCATATATTTCCCAGGAAGAAAGAATTATTTTCATTTTTATACAGTAAAGCTGGGAGAATTCCATTGTGAACACAGCGCATATCAACTATGCCCCAGGGGAGGATTGCCTTGTGTATTACATATTTCACACCATAACAATGTTATCCGATTTTATCATTAACATTAAACTTTTATAGGAAAAAGTACCTTGTTATACTTGTTGTTAACCTTTGGATATATTTAAAGCTCATTTCATAAGGAGCCATATGCTGCTTCATCACCATTCTAAGTGGGCTGTATTGCTAAGTGTTATGGGATCTGGTAATAAAAGATACAAACACAATGTGTATGCCCAACAACAGGGGCTGAATTAAGGGAGCAATGGGAGCCTTAACTCTTGAATTTCCTGACTTCTGTGGGTTTCATTTGCAATTTCAGCATTCCAGCAATACTTTTGCTTTCTCACACCACTTTTTTATTCTTTCTTCTTCAACATCCCCACCTCCTCCCCAATGCCGATAATAACTGTTTAAACATTCATGCTCACTTTCCTACTGCATGGAGTTATATGATTAGTTTGTAACCTTTTAGTGCCATCAATGATGGGGACTGATTATTGAGTCAATGTTTCTGAACTATGGCTCTCTGACACAAATCAGTCTAGCAAAACGTGTCAGAAGAAAGCACTAGTGAACCTAACAAGTATTTGGACAGTTTTTAAAAAAATGTAAGCAGCTTACATGGGGATACATTCTCAAATGTATGTTTAGAGTAAAAATAGAGAATGGTAAAAAAAAAAAAAAAAAAAAAAAAAAAATGACCTTTGAAAAATCTCTTACATCATTTCTAAAGAATATGTGTGCATGTGTATTTAATATAATAATGATCTTCACAAAATCTTAAATTTAAGAACCGTTACACCAGGCCAAAAGAAGCAATCAAAGAATAACCTTCATGCAGACACCCGGCAAACCATCTGTGTCCTGGCATTTTCCTAGTGGTGAAAAGGCAGCGGGTGGGTGAGGCTAATGTGTGTCTTCTCATCTTTCTGGGGTTTACTTACTTTTTAAAATAGTAAGCATTCAAATAATAATTTATGTTAATTGATTTCTTGTTCATGAGGATTAAGAGAAATTGTGGAGTCTCATTGGATGGAGGGTGACGTTTTAAAGTCAGCACCTGAGTTAAATTTGGTGCAAATATATATTTCTGGCATTAACTTGAATTTCTGTAATATTTCTGTTTAGAGAGCTGAGACATTTTGATTGCATTATTCTCCAACTTCTAGGAAAATGTAGTAATTCAATGACATTGTGTGGAGCCTAAAGCAGTGCTTCTCAAACTCCAGTCAGCCTATGAATCCCCTGGTGAATTTTTTAAAATAGGGATTTGGTAGGTTTGAGATAGGACCTCAGATTACATGTTTTCAACAAGTTGCCGAGACATGTTGCTGCTGTTGGTCTGCAGACTACGTGCTGGCTAGAGAGAGTCTAATGGAGTAAGTACTGCAAACTGGGAAAACACTAGTCATGATACCTATCTTTACTTCTGCCTTTTTGTGCAAAATGTCTTTATTTTAGCTTCTTCACTTGAAACCAAAGTGAGAGAGAGGAGGTTACCTTGCTAAGTTTCTTCCACAGATGAGTGTTTAATCCTCGTTGGGGCATATATACACAATACCTTTAATATGAAAATATTTATGTTACTATTTATAATGTATGCATGCATATTTTCTGCTTAACATTAGAAAAACACAGTACTGAAACTGTTAATAGCTACTATCCAGATATGAATTTTGAGTTGCAGATGAAATGAACACAGGTGAAAGCATCTCTAGGGGTGAAATCAACTACTGGTTGGCTGTCTCCTATGTCTGATGTTTTTCATTTTACTTTAAAAGAGCCCAACCTGAAATGTTATAACCTTATTTAACATAGCCTGCTCAGTATGTAATTATCTTTTAAATTCAACACAAATTCGCTATGTTTGATTTAAACTCTGCAATTTAAAAGACGGTGTCCCTGGATAGGATCTCAGCTAAATGTGAGAATATATATCCAATATCTATTTGAAGAAATCACTGTAGGATATGATTTATTTCCCACAAGCCATGCAATTTCCTTTCAATATAACAAGGCATTTGAGGGTTAAAAATTAGTTTTTTAATCTTGTAAATTTGTTTAAGTCCTTTGTAGATTCTGGATATTAGCCCTTTGTCGGATGGGTAGACTGCAAAAATTTTCTCGCATTCTGTAGGTTGTCTGTTCACTCTGATGATAGTTTCTTTTGCTGTGCAGAAGCTCTTTAGTTTAATTAGATCCCATTTGTCTATTTTGGCTTTTGTTGCCATTGCTTTTAGTGTTTTAATCATGAAGTCTTTGCCTATGCCTATGTCCTGAACGGTATTGCCTAGGTTTTCTTCTGGAGTTGTTACGGTTTTAGGTCTTACAAACAAACCCATCAAAAAGTAGGCAAAAGATATGAACAGACACTTCTCAAAAGAAGACATTTATGCAGCCAACAGACACATGAAAAAACTCTCATTATCACTGGTCATCAGAGAAATGCAAATCAAAACCACAATGAGATACCATCTCACACCAGTTAGAATGGCGATCATTAAAAAGTCAGGAGACAACAGATGCTGGAGAGGATGTGGAAAAATAGGAATGCTTTTACACTGTTGGTGGGACTATAAACTAGTTCAACCGTTGTGAAAGACAGTGTGGCGATTCTTCAAGGATCTACAACTGGAAATACCGTTTGACCCAGTGATCCCATTACTGGGTATACACCCAAAGAATTATAAATCATGCTACTATGAAGACACATGCACACGTATGTTTATTGTTGCACTATTCACAATAGCAAAGACTTGGAACCAACCTAAATATCCATCAATGATAGACTGGATTAAGAAAATGTGGCACATATACACCATGGAATACTATGCAGCCATAAAAAAGGATGAGTTCATGTCCTTTGCAGGAACATGGATGAAGCTGGAAAGCATCATTCTCAGCAAACTAACACAGGAACAGAAAACCAAACACCGCATATTCTCACTCATAGGTGGGAGCTGAACAATGAGAACACATGGACACAGGGCAAGGAACATCACACACCAGGGCCTATTGGAACATCACACACCAGGGGCTGGGGGAGGGATAGCATTAGGTAAAATACCTAATATAAATGACGAGTAGATGGGTGCAGCAAACAAACAAGGCACATATACACCTATGTAACAAACCTGCATGTTGTGCACATGTATCCTAGAACTTAAAGTGTAATTTAAAAAACAAAAAAAATAGTTTTTTAATGATGAGAATTCTGTATAAAATATATTACAGGCTGGGTGCAGTGGCTCACACCGGTAATCCCAACCAGCACTTTGGGAGGCCGAGGTGGATGGAGTGCTTGAACTCAGGAGTTGCAGACCAGCCTGTGCAACATGGCAAAACTCTGTCTCTACAAATAAATACAAAAAAAAGTTAACTGGGTGTGGTGTCACATGCCTGTGGTCCCAGTTACTCAGGAAACTGAGGCTAGAGGATCACTTGAGTCTGGGAGGTCGAGGCTGCAGTGACCCGGGATTGCACCTCTGCACTCCAGCCTGGTCAGCAGAGTGAGGTTCTGTTTCAAAAAAAAAAAGTGACCTGTAACACCAGGCACTGTCATTTTCTTGTAGAATGGGGCATTCCACCAGAAGTTATCTAACAGTTGGAGCCTCATCCTCCTGATTATTCTGTAAACCAATGGCTAATATTTCACAATGATAATGTATTTTTATTGGATTCCCAAAAACACATTACCACATTTTGATAATTTAAAGATTCACACTTAAAAAACGTTTACATTCATTTTCCTTTTGATATGGTTTTGCTGTGTCCCCACCTAGACCTCATCTTGAATTCCCACATGTTGTGGGAAGGACCTGGTGGGAGGTCATTGAATCACGGGGTCGGGTCTTTCCCATGCTGTTCTTGTGATGGTGAATAAGTCTCTCGAGATCTGATGGTTTTAAAAAGGGGAATTTCCCTGCACAAGCTCTCTTCTCTTGTCTGCTGCCATGTGAGACATGCCTTTCACCTTGAGTCATGATTGTGAGGCTTTCCCAGCCACGTGGAACTGTAAGTCCATTAAACCTCTTTCTTTTGCAAATTGCCCAGTCTTGGGTATGTCTTTATCAGCAGTGTGAAAACAGACTGATACACTTTTTATGATAGATTAAATTTTCCGTGTACTGAGAAAACATAAAAAAGAATAGTGCAAATTGTAAGGAAATTTAAAATGTAAGTTAACCAATGTGATGAAAATAAACAGAAGCCTAGATCTCCCCACGGAATAAGGTGCTTTGGGATTGCTGGTTTCTGTAGTCTTCTTTTACCAGCAGGATGGAGACAGGGTCCCTGATGAGAATGGGGTGAGAGCTAAGAGTGTTGATATGGTGAAAATTCAGGGTGAGGCTGCTGACCAGGGTACTGAGAGGGGAAATTCTTAGAAGTGCAGCTGCCTGCCCATTCCGATGAAGAGTGAAGATGGACAGAGTTTTGCACTGACCCTGCTGCTCTTCCCACTGGGGTGGCAAGTGTGGCGTCCAGTGAGCTACTAACAAGGACAGTTACCTTTGCAGATAAAACAACAGTAATTTAGAGGAGAATTGCAATTTACTGGGATTCACCAAAAGACAATCCAGGTGGGAACACTACTTGCTATTTTATATTCGTCCAATCAAATTTAAAAGATGTTTATTAGCTCATGCCTTTCTACAGTAATGCATCATCTTTCATGGGATTGTAGAGAAGCTCAGTGCAACAATTTCTTTGGTTCAATTCCTTTGCTACATATAATTAATCTGCATTGATAACTATGATATTTTTGGAATGTATCATTTGGGAATTGCATTCTCAAATACCTTTATTGTGATGCTAAAGAGTCCCAAATCACAGTATATTAAACCAGACATATATATATATTTCATTATGGAAGCTTGAAAGGAGGTAGTGCAGAGATGAAATGAAAGTCCGTAGCCCTACCAAGGCCTTAGTGAGTTCTTTCTTTCTGTTTTACTATCATTAGCATATGGTTCCCTGAAGGTTGTTTCAGAATTGAAAGATGTCTGCTACAACAACCAGCCATAGCATTCATTTCATAAGCAGAAAGAATGAGCAAGGAAGAAAAGATTCCTACTAGTTCAGCAGGCCTCCTTTTGATAACTCTCTTAGATGTCCCACACGAAGACTTCCTCTTCCATCTTATTACCCACCATGATCTTCTAGAGAGGTGGGGAAATGCTCAACAACATAAGGATTCTGTTAGTAAAAAGGAAGGGTAATATGAATATCGGGTAGGCAACTGGTAGACTCTGGCTACCAATGTGTGGCATTTTAGTGAATGAAAGATGACGACGTGGAGGATATATTCTTAGAAAGGCCATGCAAAACGATGTTATATATGGGTTCAATGAATTTCCCTTCAGGTGACCAAAGTAGCTACACACATTCCTTACAGGCATTAAAAAGAAAAACAAAAGGAAGGAGGGCAGGGAGAAAGCCACTGCCATAGTTGTGGCCGAGTGAAAGGCGAACACCTAGGTGTGGTAGTTCCAGTATGGCAGATGGAATTGTTCACTCTTTCAGTGCCCCCTTGTGCCCAATATACTGTAACAGGATAATACAGTGAAACAGTCAAGAAAGAGACTGTTAGAAAACTCCATTCATTAAAGCTACAGTGTAGCAACAGGTGGTTTTAGCTACTAGAAATGCAAAAAATAAAAAATAAAAATACATATACAGTATATAACTTCATGATGTCAGGACAAGAAGTCACAATGTTAAGGCATATCTTTCTTGTGCTAAGTAGTTCTCTTGTCAAAAAATATGTTTTACTTACATTTAAATTTGGAGCTGTTGGACTTTTTTCCTCCCTTATATTTATGTATGGTTTGATTTTTTATTTGTATTGGTTGCTTCTTCATTAATCTACCAAGCTAACTGTACTTGTATGTAAACTCAACTTAAGCCTGATGCAAGGGTCTTTTTTTGTTTCTTTTATTTGATTTTTAAATAACTGTCTGAAAAGCATTGGAATATGGGTTGCAAAATTTACCAGCAGCACTGTCATAGAACAATCAGTTGAAAATGGTGAAGCAAAAATAAGGCTGCTCTCACCCCTGTTATGGGTAGGCACTTACTGAGCATTGAATGTTCCCTGCAGACCTGCATTCTCCAGTGGTCCCAGGCCAGTTCCACACAATCAACTTTTAGAACTGTAATCATCAGTACACACCAGATTAATCGACTCCCTCTTTCACAGATAAAGAAGCTGAAGTCACGAAGGAAAAATAAATCCTCTCACAGTCTCATGGGACAGGGTAGGAACTAGAACCAATGACTCATCCAGAGTTCATATGAACTCTGAACTGTTGCCACCATTTACAGAGATTCATAGGAGAAGCCGCTTGCTCTACAGTGTGAGGATTGCAGGCAGGGCTAGGATTCAAGCGCAGAGTCTCTGAGCCTTTGTCTCCTATTCTTTCCTGTGTGCTTACGTGGTCAGTCCACTTTCCTTCTCCGACATGAAGGCTTGGCCCATTCCAAGCCTCCTTTGGAAGAAAATAGGTAAACTGTGCATGCCATTGTTTACCACTGTCAATTGGAAAATTAAAATGTTTCTTTAATTAGAAATAAACTTTTGTCAGTTTAAACAGTGGAAGAGTAATTCATCACAGGGGAAGAGGAATGAGAACCTTTGGAATTTATTTTCAATAAAAGATCCTGCTAGTAGAAGAAAACTCCTGAAACCCTGGTTTTATTGATGCCCATTAATCAATAAAACGTATACTTGAAGCAAGAGTATGAAGCTCTTAAAATCTGCCCTTTCAAAAACTTTAAAATGTTATGTAGGGAGTTATAAGTACATAAGATGAAAATGAACACCTTCTCTTAGTTAACGTATTTTAGGAGCATAGAGAAATTGTAAAGAGAAAGGTGAGAGTAATAGAACTTCACCTGGTAATTTTCTGGGGTAAAAGAAAAGGGGATAAAGGGCCCAGGGCTATGTTACTGAAGAAAAAATGAGAAAGAAGGGCAACACACTATTAAATAATGTATGTAACATTCTGCCCTGAAATTCTTATTTTGAATAAGATCTTTTACCTTCCCTGACAATATGATCATATTGAACAGTTTGATTAAAAAAAAAAATTGTGATTTTGGTCAGTTAGAACCTAAATACCAGGGGAATATCTGCTTTCTTTACATCCATATAATTAGGTGTAAAGTGGAAAAATCCAGTCAAGCTGTGTCTGACTGTATATCTAATCTGATTGGCTTTCAACTGGATCGTAGAGGAGATACGTGGCTTTTCTACTAAACAGTCATTCAGTCACTTTGTTATGAACTTTTTTCTTACCTTAAATTCATCCATAAATGCCATTTATATCCTGGTCCCAAAGGTAGTGAGGCAGTGAGTAGAAAATAGAACCTTCACACCCACTTCCTCTGTTCAGTTATGTCTTTGCTCCTTCAAGTATGGTCTGCAGGCTGGTCATCACCTGGGAGCTTGTTAGAAATGCAACTCTCAGGCCCTCACTCTGACTTGTGCAACCAGAACCAACATTTTCAAAAGATCTTTGGGTAAACCGTATGCACATGAAAGTTTAAAAAGCTGTCAGTCATCTATACAACTTCTATTTATATGGAAATTCTGATTATGAAGCTGCTGCTTAAGTCTAAGATGTACTTCACATGACTTACACACCTATTCTGGAAAATATCTGAAAATATCCAGGAATAAAACGCATGAGACTCTCTGTGTATATTTAGCTTTCTATGTTTCTGCTTGACTTTTCTTTTATTTTTACTATTTTATGACAACAAATATTTTATTGAAGTGGCTTCGACTTTTTTGATTGGTTAACTGATTTATTCCTTCCACAAATTTTTATTAAACACTTCATGTGCCAATAAATTAAAAAAATGATGAAGACATGCCAATCTCCTCAAGAAAATAAGACTCTCGCAAGGGAAGCAAAATTAAGCTTTCAAGGAGCTCAGATATTCATAACCTCAAGCGAGTCACAGACACCCTTGCTATAATGATGAAAGCTAAACCAAACTTTTCTAGGAAAATATCCACAATTTCAAGGAATTCATGGTACCACTGGAGACCCTTTGTAGAACTCCTCAAGTAGGTTTTCCTAATCTGGTGCTCACCAGTCACAGTGTCTGGGATTCATTATTTCTTTCTTTTCTGAGACAGGGTCTCTGTCGCCCAGGCTGGAGTGCAGTGTTACAATCTCTACTCACTGTAACCTCTACCTCCCGGGTTTAAGTGATTCTCGTGCCTCAGCCTCCCGAGTAGCTGGGATTACAATGTGCACCACCATGCCCAGCTAATTTTTTTTTTTATTTTATTTTTTGGTAGAGATGGGATTTCACCATATTGACCAGATTGGTCTTGAATTCCTGACCTCAAGTGATCCTCCCACCTCGGCCTCTCAAAGTGCTGGAATTACAGGTGTGAGCCACTGCACCCAGCCTATGATTCTTAGAGGTATTTTAAATCTCCTAAAATTGTATATAAAATTCCATTTTTATGTGCTGTTTTCTGGGAGGAGAAATCATAACTTGAATCTGGTTACTAATGAAATTCACTGCCCAAAAGCAGATCTGGCAGGTAATAATAATTTTGAAGGTTTACATAGGCTTTTTTTGCTACTTAGAAAAGTCTTGACATGTGCCAGCCTTAGTGACACAAGAGTGGGTAAACTGCAGATTCGGAGCCACGGGGGTAGAGAATGGGGCTAAAGAAAACGGAAGTGAATTGGTTTAGCTTTTCACTCAAATCGTGTTTCCTTACCTATTGAACAGGCATACCCTTGTGTGTTCTGACTCCTAAACTTAGTCTTCTCTGGGCATCACCAATCAACTCCATCATCCCAGGAGGTCAGTTGGGTCCTTAAGAAGCAGCCTCCCAGGTTTCCTGTAGAAGACAAGCCAAGTAGATCCTCTTTAAGGACATTCATGACCAAGGACCTTCATGAAAGAAAAAAGAAAAGGAGTGTAAAGGGAGAGAGGGAAGGAAGATGTATTGCTATGACCTTGCCTTGCACTGATAGTACTAAAACAAATTCTGCTTTGAAAAAGTTTGCTGAAAATGCAGCCAAGATGTGGGCAAGCCTTTTCTTAGGGCAGGATGAATTTTAAAATGATTTAAAGTTTATTTTAATAAGATTATTTAAATAAAGAGTCTCAGCTTGACTAAGGATACTCTATTAATAGAGTTTCAGTTCTATTTCATAGTATTTTAAAATATAGCTCTCTGTATTCTTTTTCTTGAGTAATCTTGGTTGTCTTCACAAATATTAGCAATTTTAATGCTTCCTTTGTGATATTTTGTGCTTTAAAATATCTATCTTTGGTCAGGCGTAGTGCCTTATGCTGTAATCCTAGCATTTTGTGAGGCCGAGGTAGGAGGATCGCTTGAGGCCAGGAGTTCAAGACTATGTTGAGTAACATAGACAGACCCCATCTCTACAAAAAATAAAAAATAAAAAATTACCTGGGTACAGTGGCATGCACCCATAAACCTAGCTACTCAGGAGGCTGAGGCAGAAGGATTGTTTGAGCCCAGAAGTTTGAGGCTGCAGCCAGCTGTGATTGCACTGCTACACTTCAGCCACAGCAACAGAGCCAGACCCTGTCTCAAATAAATAAATAAAAATGAAATATCTATTTTCTTTTGGTCTTTAAGGGTAAGATACATAAAGCAGGCAATGTGCTAAAATGTAATTATTTTTCTCTTTAATGCTAACTTTTGACCTGTAATCTCAGTCACATATACAGAACTAGATTTGACAACCAGGGAACATTCTAGGTTACTAAAAGTTGGCATGCAACTTCTTTGAAACTGAGTTTCTTCTTAGACGATGAAAACTTGGAAAAACTCTTTTTCTTTTCTTTCGGGTAGAGCTTTTTGTAGATTGTTTTATAATGTCCATGATGGTTTCTTCTTATTTTTTAAAGCTGGGCTTCATGTATGAATTATCATTTTAATTTATCTAATAGTAACAATTTACTCTAATTGAATCTTTTAATTGAGAAATACCAGGATATTTTACAGGCGTTAATTAATGCTTCCTACTTCCCTGTGCGGTAGGTAAATGTTAACCTTGTTTTATAGGTGGAGAACTTAAAGGACACAGTTAAGTGTTCTGCGGCCACCCAGAAACTCAGCGGGTGGAGGGCCTAGACAACCCGTTTTGGTTCTGTACTGATGCTCATTCCCTTGGTTCTCAAGCTAGAATCCGGCCTTTACTCTGATTTATGTGGAATAATAGAACAAGTTAAAAACATGGAGATCTCTTAACTTTTATTCTTTTGCTTTATAAATGAGGAAACTGAGTCAGAAAGCAGTAATGTGAATTCACTATCCATGATAAAGTTACTCATTTCTTTATTAATTGCACAAATATTCATTTAGTACCTGTTGCATGGTGTGCATGCTTAAATTCTGGAAACAGATTGAACAAAACAGGCAAAGTCCCTCTTCTTAAGGAGCTTATATGACAATGGGAAGAAGACAACAGTCAATAAACAAATAGAAAAATAACTGGTACTGCTTCAGGTTGTGGTGCTAGTCCGTTTTGCATTGCTCTAAAGGAATACCTGAAGCTGGGAGATTTATAACAAAAAGAAGTTTATTTGGCTCATAGTTCTGCATTTTATACAGGAAGCATGGAGCCAGCATCTGCTTCTGGTGAGCTCAGGAAGCTTTCAGTCATAGTAGAAGGCAAAGCAGGACCCGATAGCACACGGCAAGAGAGGGAGCACAAGAGAGGGGATGAGGCACCAGGATGCTTTTTAGTGATCAGATCTCATTGTAACAAACAGAATGAGTAACCCTCCATTACTGTGGGTGGGGCACCAAGCTACTTATGAGGGATCTTCCCTGATAAGCCAAACACCCCCCAGCAGGCATGTTTTCACGTTAGATTTGGTAGGAACAAATATTGGAACTGTATCAGTTGTAATAAGTGTTTTTTGGGGAAAAAAAAAGCCAAAATTAAAAGGCTGCAGAGGAAGTGCTATGTGTGTGGGGTGGAGCTGTTGCTATTTTACACAGGATGTGCAACATTATCTCATCTGTAATATAATGTTTCTGTAGAGACGTAACATGAGGTACAAGTTGTGTGGGTGGTTGGAGTAAGTTTTTCAAGCAGAAGAATCAGCATGGGCAAAAGGCCTGAGGTAGGAGAATACTTGACTTCTTTGAAAAACAGAAAGGAGGCTAATTTATCCAAGAGAAGCAAGCAGGTAGAAGAGTCATAAACAATGAGATCAGAGTAAATAAGGGGACAATATTTTAGAGGACCTGTAAGCCATCGTAAGGACTTCAGCTTTAACCCTGACATGTGAAATCATGAGAAGATCAGGGCAGAGGGGTGATGTAATCTGACTTACATTGTAGAGCACTTACCCTGACTGTTAAGGGGAGACAAGTCAGGGGTGTGTAGAGGAAGTGTGCAAATAGGGAGACCAGTTGAATGTGCAAGACACTATACAGAATTGAATATTGATCAAAACTGGTGGTAAGGAACAGGAAAAGCTGTTATAAAGCTGAATAACCATTGCATTAAATTCCAACTTTGAGGTACAGGGCCTTCTTCTTGTCATGCCAGGTAGTTAGTAAGTTTTAGAAGGTTTAAAAATATTCCTCCTAATCCTCCCTAACTCATTTTATGAGGCCAACATCAACCTGATACCAAAGCCTGGCAGAGTCACAACAAAAAAAGAGAATTTTAGACCAATATCCCTGATGAACATCGATGCAAAAATCCTCAATAAAATACTGGCAAACTGAATCCAGCAGCACATCAAAAAGCTTATCCACCATGATCAAGTGGGCTTCATCCCTGGGATGCAAGGCTGGTTCAACATACGCAAATCAATAAACATAATCCAGCATATAAACAGAACCAAAGACAAAAACCACATGATTATCTCAATAGATGCAGAAAAGGCCTTTGACAAAATTCAACAGCCCTTCATGCTAAAAACGCTCAATAAATTCAGTACTGATGGAATGTATCTCAAAATAATAAGAGCTATTTATGACAAACCCACAGCCAATTTCATACTGAATGGGCAAAAACTGGAAAAATTCCCTTTGAAAACTGGCACAAGACAGGGATGCCCTCTCTCACCACTCTTATTCAACGTAGTGCTGGAAGTTCTGGCTAGGGCGATCAGGCAAGAGAAAGAAATCAAGGGTATTCAGTTAGGAAAAGAAGAAGTCAAATTGTCCCTGTTTGCAGATGACATGATTGTATATTTAGAAAACCCCATCATCTCCGCCCAAAATCTCCTTAAGCTGATAAGAAACTTCAGCAAAGTCTCAGGATACAAAATTAATGTGCAAAAATCATAAGCATTCTTATACACCAGTAACAGACAAACAGAGAGCCAAATCGTGAATGAACTTCCATTCACAATTGCTTCAAAGAGAATAAAATACCTAGGAATCCAACTTACAAGGGATGTAAAGGACCTCTTCAAGGAGAACTACAAACTACTGCTCAGTGAAATAAAAGAGGATACAAACAAATGGAAGAACATACCATGCTCATGGATAGGAAGAATCAATATCGTGAAAATGGCCATACTGCCCAAGGTAATTCATAGATTCAATGCCATCCCCATGAAGCTACCAATGAGTTTCTTCACAGAATTGGAAAAAACTGCTTTAAAGTTCATATGGAACCAAAAAAGAGCCTGCATTGCCAAGACAATCCTAAGCCAAAAGAACAAAGCTGGAGGCCTCACACTGCCTGACTTCAAACTATACTACAAGGCTACAGTAACCAAAACAGCATGGTACTGGTACCAAAACAGAGATATAGACCAATGGAACAGAACAGAGTCCTCAGAAATAATACCACACATCTACAGCTATCTAATCTTTGACAAACCTGAGAAAAACAAGAAATGGGGAAAGGATTCCCTATTTAATAAATAGTACTGGGAAAATTGGCTAGCCATAAGTGGAAAGCTGAAACTGGATCCTTTCCTTACTCCTTATACGAAAATTAATTCAAGATGGATTAGAGACTTAAATGTTAGACCTAATACCATAAAAATCCTAGAAGAAAACCTAGGTAATACCATTCAGGACATAGGCATGGGCAAGGACTTCATGTCTAAAACACCAAAAGTAACAGCAACAAAAGCCAAAATTGACAAATGGGATCTAATTAAACTAAAGAGCTTCTGCACAGCAAAAGAAACTACCATCAGAGTGAACAGGCAACCTACAGAATGGGAGAAAATTTTTGCAATCTACTCATGTGACAAAGGGCTAATATCCAGAATCTACAAAGAACTCAAACAAATTTACAAGAAATAAACAAACAGCCCCATCAAAAAGTGGGCAAAGGATATGAACAGACATTTCTCAAAAGAAGACATGCATACAGCCAACAGATACATGAAAAAATGCTCACCATCACTGGCCATCAGAGAAATGCAAATCAAAACCACAATGAGATACCGTCTCACACCAGTTAGAATGGCAATCATTAAAAAGTCAGGAAACAATAGGTGCTGGAGAGGATGTGGAGAAATAGGAACACTTTTACATGGTTAGTGGGATTGTAAACTAGTTCAACCATTGTGGAAAACAGTATGGCGATTCCTCAAGGATCTAGAACTAGAAATACCATATGACCCAGCCATCCCATTACTGGGTATATACCCAAAGGATTACAAATCATGCTGCTATAAAGACACATGCACACGTATGTTTATTGCGGCACTATTCACAATAGCAAAGACTTGGAATCAACCCAAATGTCCATCAGTGACAGACTGGATTAAGCAAATGTGGCACATATATACCATGGAATACTATGCAGCCATAAAAAGGGATGAGCTTGTGTTCTTTGTAGGGACATGGATGCAGCTGGAAACCATCATTCTCAGCAAAACTATCGCAAGAACAGAAAACCAAACACCGCATGTTCTCACTCATAGGTGGGAATTGAACAATGAGATCACTTGGACTCGGGAAGGGGAACATCACACACCAGGGCCTATTGTGGGGAGGGGGGAGGGGGAGGGATGGCATTGGGAGTTATACCTGATGTAAATGATGAGTTGATGGGTGCTGACGAGTTGATGGGTGCAGCACACCAACATGGCACAAGTATACATATGTAACAAACTTGCACGTTGTGCACAGGTACCCTAGAACTTAAAGTATAATAATAAAAAAAAGAGAAAAAGAAAACTATGAAAATTAAAAGAAAAAAACGAAAAAGAAAATGTGATAGAACTTGAAAAAAAGAGGAAATATAGGAATTTAAGAAAAAAGTCTGAACAGCATCATTTTGAGATATAAGTGAAGTAGAACTGATAGGAAGGGGAACCCATCCTCTTTGCTTGAGGAAGTTGGACTATTTCTACCTCTGTTATGACACTTAAAAATTATATATTTAATTTTTCAGTATAAAAAATATATTCCTCCTGGGTGAATAATAGTAAATGCATCTAAATGTTCTTCAATGAGTGCTCTGTAAGGTACAGCTGTCAAAAGATAACCAAGGGGCAAGCTGTACCTTAGGCATAGATCCATGGTCACTTAGATGAGCAGCTTTCTAAGATTCTGACTCTACAGGCCAAGAATAAAAGGAAGTAAAGGAGTTGCTGATGGGCTGAATATTCCTGCTTTAGCAAGAACATTATAGGCTGCAGTAATTCTGCTTGTTCTTTGTCATGAGGTATTTGTACTAATTAGGAATGCTTTCAACTGCATATAACAGAAGAATCTGACCAAGGGTCTTAAGTGATTAACATATGTAATTATTTTACATGCCAAGGAGTCTGAAGATTGGTGGAAGAGGATTTGGTGTAGTGGCTCAAAGATAAAAGTCCTGAGCTCTTTATATTTTCCAATTTAACTATTCTTAGAATGTTGGTTTTTCATCATCATGCTGCTTATTTCATAGTCACAAGATGGCTGCTGCAGCTCCAGGCATTACTTCTTCATGATAGAGTCACATTCAGAAAGGCAGTGGTAGGGGCAAAACACACCCTCCTCATTAGACTTGCTATTTTTTCCCCCCTTGGAAGAACAGCCCGTAACAGACAACCTCTCACCTCTCACTGGTCAGTAGAGGACCTCAGGAGATTTCTAGATCCTTTTGCTTCATTGACGAAGGGCAAAGGATTACCTTGCCAGTTATAGAGCAATCGTGAATCATCTCCTGTGGCTAAGAGGAGGCCACATGCCCTGAGATCAAGGTCTCCTTACCTGCTCTTGGACACATCAAGATCCTATCAGCAGGTATGAAGTATACTGGTGTTTGTGGTGAAGGGTAGAGGGAATGGGGCAGAAATGACAGTTGGGTATGGGAGTGGCTGAGTGAATACTTTTGATAGGATAGTTTGGGCTCGTTCTTCTAGACTTCATATTTAAGCTGTGACCTAAATCTTTCAAAGGAAAATGAACACAATCTGGTTTGCTGGAGGAACAGAAGTATACCAACAGTGTTGGCAGTGATGGAACATGAGGTTGATAGCTGGGCAGGAACCAGATTAAGAGATTGGATCTTATTTTAAGTACAATGGGGAGTCATTGCAGGTTTTAAGTACAAGATTAACTTATGTTTTCAAAAAGATAGTTCTGGCTGCTGAGTGGTTAATAGATGGCAAGGAGAGAAGCAGGAAGATGGAATAGAAGGCAATTTCAGGTATCTAGGCAATAGAGGATGAAGACTGGAGCTACAATTCTGTGATAGCTAACCTTCATATTTGCCCTCAGTTATTCTCTCCTTTTGGTATTTACACCCTTTGGAAGTCACCTTCTGCATTTTACCAGGGTTAGTCTCAATGTAACCAACAGAATACAGCAGAAGTGATGGTCTGCTGCTTCTGAGACTAGGTTATAAAGGCTATGACTTCCATCCTGGTCTCTCTCTTTCTTGGATCTCTTGCTCTGAAAGAAGCAAGTTCCTAAGTTTTGAGCTACCTTACGGAGAGGCCCATGTGGCAAGGATCAACAGCCAGCAAGAAATGGAGGCCTGCCAACTACACAAGTGATCCCAGAAGTAGACCCTTTTTTCAATAGAGATGGCAGTTGGCAATTGGCTGTGATTCCAAAATTATGGGGATAACTTAGGAATGGAGAAATAGATTTAATAATCTCTAGGGCCAGGTGTAGTGGCTCATGTCTGTAATCCTAGCACTTATGGCAGCCAAGTGAGGCAGATTGCTTGAGGCTAGGAGTTCAAGGCCAGCCTGGAAAGTATTGCAACACCCTGTCTCTACAAAAAATAAAAATAAATAGGTGTGGTGGCAAGTGCTTGTTGTCCTAATTACTAGGGAGGCTGAGGTGGAAGAACTGCTTGAGCCCGGAAGTTCGGGGCTGCAGTGAGCTGTGATCACACCACTACACTCTACCCTGGGCTACAAAGTGAGACTCTGTTTCTAAAAAAAAAAAGAGAGAGAGAGAGAATATCTAAAATATAGATAGCATTTAAAGCTGTGGAACTGGATGGAATAACCTCGATAAAATTTATTGAGAAGAGACAAGACCCAGGGCATGAATGAATGAAATATGAATATCTATATTAAAACACAGTTCCCTTTAAAAATTAAAACTCAAAATGGGAATACATATAGGTGTTAAGTTGTCCATACTGGGAATATTCAATACTAGACATTACTACTGAAGAAAATTTCTTAAACCTCTTTATGATGTGACATTTATACACCGTGAGTGTGTGTTAAGGTTGCTGTGGGGACCTTAACTCTTGAACTTCCTGATACCTTGTATATTTTCATTTTAAACCTTCCTATTCTAGCACCATAAATTTACAAGTTAAACATGTATAGCTATGCGCAGTGGCTTCGAATGTGTCTGAATTTCCAAGGAAACATGCACTATGGTATTGGCTATTTATGAATGTAGAGAAATCCAAAGAAATGTATTTTTATTTCATATTCCTCAGCAAATTACAGCTCGACATGGGCCTTTAAAAAATAGACTTGCTTTACTTCAAACAACTTGCTTACTTTGAGGTTTTCTGGGAACATAGGGCTGTATACTTCTGAAAGTTCTTTCATAAATGATGGGATGTGCTGCAACCTCTCGGCTCCAGGCACCTTGAAACAGGCAGGGGGGTTTATCTTTTGCCTTCCGTGTTTGCTTCAGGAAAACTAAAAGCAATCTTCTATTTGAGGTCAAGTTCTATTACACTGAAAACATTTAGTCTTCAACATACACGATTAAGATAGCACATCTATAGTGGTCATGAGGATACACGCCCAACATGCCCCCTAGAAAGATAGTAAAGGAATCTCTTGTATTGGTGGAATAATAGGACTGACACATAGCAGAACTTCTTGAAGGGAGAGTATAAGTAGCATCCTCTCTTTTTGCTTTGTGGACACATCTTTTCCCATCTCCAGAAAGACTGAGTCCCCAGGGAATGAAGACTTTTGATGTGGCCTTAAGTTTGCAATTTGTCCTTCCCATAAAAATTCTTCCTCCCTCAACTATGTACTGTATGTCAATCATGACATGTCACCAGCAGGTGGCAACAGCGAGTGCAATAGAATGGAAAACCCCAGGTCAGAATCTCTGCAGATCACTGGGAAGGGTGGCTTGCCAGTGTACACAGTGTATGCAGAAGGGAAATGACTGTTATTTATTTTTTTTTAAGTGCTTTGCCACTCTGTCCCACCTCTCCAAGAGTCCATTTTCTTTCTTCCACAAAAATTGATTTAGACTAGAGGTCAATACTCTTATTAATCAGAGAGAGGTCCTTTTAATAGCCTGTAGGTCTTTTCCTCTACATCAGGGATAGGGTGGTTTGCCCTTGTTTGTTAAGGAGTTCTCATTTTCTGACTTGCCTACCCCTATGGGCCTCTTTTTTTTTTTTTTTTCTTGAGACGGAGTATCACTCTGTCACCCAGGCTGGAGTGCAGTGGCCGGATCTCAGCTCACTGCAAGCTCCGCCTCCCGGGTTTACACCATTCTCCTGCCTCAGTCTCCCAAGTAGCTGGGACTACAGGCGCCCGCCACCTCACCAGGCTAGTTTTTGTATTTTTTTTAGTAGAGACGGGGTTTCACCTTGTTAGCCAGGATGGTCTCGATCTCCTGACCTCGTGATCCGCCCATCTCAGCCTCCCAAAGTGCTGGGATTATAGGCTTGAGCCACCACGCCCAGCCCCTATGGGCCTCTTAAAACAACTCTGAAAGCAAGTGGCAAAGAATAATTTTTTTACTAGAAGACTTAGCAAGAGCCAACTAATTTGACCCATTAAGTGGGATATCAGAAAGCTAGGAGGAGACGACAGGGTTGTTTGCCAACATGAGAGAGAGAGATATCACTGTTTTCCTGTTTGTTTGTTTGTTTGTTAAGGTGGCAGCAGCTGTAGTCGGAGGGATTCACCAGCATGGACAGCCACCTGGTTGGGGAGGAGTCCTATGTCTTTGCAGATTCCATCTCAGAGATGGGACGTTGTCCCCCTGTAACTGACTTTGTGTAATTTCAGGACTAGCATCATGACAGATACTATATGGCAAAGCAGGCATGCTTGGGCTTGTCACATGTTCAGTGAGGGATTCAAGCTGTCTTTCAGGTTCAAGGAGCAAGGTTATTTGAGGAAAGCTCAGCTGAGATGAGTGTTCTTGAGGAAACATCTGCTCCATAGGAATGCAGACCCCAAGAAGAACATCCTTTGCAGGTTGTGCATGACACAAGCCATAAATGAGTAGGATGAGCTCCCCCTGTAGTCCACTCTGAGCACAGAACTACCTTACAGACTTAATAATTCAGTTAGAACTCAGACACCACAGTGCACCAAGGCAAATACATCCAAAAGTGGGAGGATATGCTTACAGGCACAGCCTTCGTGGGGGCAACTCTAAAAATTATCCCTTCGTGTTCCTCTGAAAGCAAGTATATGAGCATTTTATGGAAATCTAGTGCCTCCCATCCCACTTGGAATCTGAATTGCTCGCAGTTTCCTCAGATACCACTCCAGCCATCCATGGGGCCTGTTCTCACTTCACACATATTCTAAGACCAATGACTTGTCATATTATTGAGAAGGTGGGAAACTATCTCTAATTCCACCTAAAGAAAGCGCATTATAAGAAATCAGGCTATGACTTTGGTTTTGTCGATAGCTGACATTTCAAATTCTGGCAAGTCACAAAATTTTCATTTCCACTTACTCATGTGTCAAGTAGGGTAATGATCCTTCCTTGGAGACCCTATAGAATATTTAATGATAATAATAATGATAACTAAATAATTATCGCTTATTCATGTGCTGATTTCCAGCCTGATAGACAGGCTCTTCAGCTGTCTATCTCAGAGAAAAGCCACTGCCCTACCACTGGCTCCAGGGCCCTATATCATTTGACCCCTTTACTTCTGACCTTGTTTCCTCCTGTTCTCCTTTCACTCATTCAAACTAAGAAACTAGCTTTCTTGCTATGTCTTGAATACACTAGGATCTTTGCACTGCCTGTGTGCTCTTCCTGGACTGCTCTTCTTCCAAATATGCAGATGATAGACTTTCTTACCATCTTTCCATCTTTGTTCAAACGGTGCCTTCTTAATTAAGTCTACCTGGACCACACATTTTACAATTAGAACCTGTCCCCCAACCAGACTTCTAACCTCTTCATTTTCCACATTCAGAAGCACTTACCTGTTAATTGTGATTACTGTTTACTGTCTGTCTCCTCCAATTAGAGTATAAATTCTTTAAGTACTGGAATTTTTGTTTCGTTGGTTTGTTTTCAATGGAGTGTCCAAATACATTGAAGTGCTTAACATACAAAGGGATTTGATTAATATGAATGACAACACAGCAGTCCTGTTAGGTACACACGCAAAAACACACACATATACATATATTCACACACTCCCACTCTCACATACACTTGTATAGAGAATTAGATTTATTTTATAACTTGATGAGGTTAATTAATAACTCGTTCTGTGCTCCTATTACAAAAGTAGCACAATTAGAAATGTTTGAATATGTCTTCAGGTGAGTCTGTTAATTTTCTTTTGAATAATTTTAATCAAAATCAGTATGTTTATATTACAGAAGAAATACAACTCCTTAGGCATTTTAAGAGAAAATGCAGTTTTAATGCCTTCAGTGACATATAATATAAAGTAAGAGTAAGGGGGCTACTAAGACGCTGCAAATAAACACCCTGCTAGACCTAGTTGAATGGATAGATAAGACTCATTTACAATTAACACATTGTTTGTATGCAGTTGAGTTGTTGTGAATGTGTTTGAAAACAATTTGTTCTCAAGTAAATTGAAACACCCTCTACATTCATCCTTGTTTACATTAATTTTATTAATCTATTTTCTATAGATAATGGGAAAATAAACTATAGAGACATAGACAAAGCTGTGTTTGAATTGTCACAAATTACAAATCGCAAGGAATCTTAACTGATGAGTTTCTTTCTTGAAAATGTGTTGCTCTGCAATGTAAACATCAGGTGCTTTGATTGCTTTTGGCCTACTCATGTTCATGCTTCTTTATCCAGGATCCTTCCAAATAAAGCATTCCCAAAATGTTTGAGTCACAAAAACATGGGCTTTGTATCGTTTGAAAAGGAATACTGGTGGTAGAGATGAGGGATGGATTTCAGCTCTACTTAGTTCACCTCATATTTGGTTTCGCGTTTCCCATTTTTGGCCTATGATTACATGAAGGAAGCCGCCCAAGTTTTGCCAGGCACTTTGCATCTTCCCTTGTTTCGAGTGAGAAGTTCTAGATTCTTCCCCATGTCTTCTACCACAGCTTTAGGATGGCTATTTGGCTTTGACTGAACACTCCAGCAGAGTCTTATCATTTTCCCAGAGCATTACATGATTGTATAGTTGTAGATGTTAGAAAGTTCTACCTCACATATAGCTAAAATTTGACTCTTGAGAGTCAGCCTTTGTAGCTAGCTGTAGATCTGCCTAATAATGGAATAAGATGCTATCTACCTCTTCCTTCCCGTGCATGTCAAGATCCTTTCTCAAGAAAGCTAAGACTGGCATTGCTTCTCAGCTTTTTCTTCTCCAGACTAATAAAACTATTTCTCAACTTTTTTTTTTTAAGAAAGTGAGCATTTATAGGCACACACACACAATAATTTTTATCACCATTTTTTAAAGGTTATCTGCTTTCCTAGATGTGATCTTGTGCTTTTTGCCTTTTGGAAGAAATACTTAATTGATAAGAAAGTAAAAGGAAAAATAGTTTGCTCTGCAGAGGCTTTTGACTGGATAACTTCTGAGGAACATATGTTGTCTGAAAAAGAAGGCACAAAATTATTTCATGGTGAAGTCTACATAGGGTACACTGGCAGTAACTGTTTACCTCTTTCCGGCCAGATTTAGATGTTCTTACTGACATCATTGGTCCTCAAAACATCCCTGAGATTGAGCCTTACTTCTATTATTCCAGGAAGGATAATACCAATATATAGGTTGACTGAGAAACTGTCCAAATATTAGACAAATCTAGCCAAGAATCAAATCCAACTCTTTGGTCATAGATGAACAACTGTGAGGGAGGGTAAGTGCATTTGCACGTATCTACCCATGAAAATGGCATTATTAGAAGTAATGACAATTTCAAGTCGTAATCGTGATGCTTTAGCATTTTCTACTTGATCAAAAATAAGGAGATGTGGGCCAGGTATGGTGGCTCACACCTATAATCCCAGCACTTTGGGAGGCCGAGACAGGTGGATGACTTGAGACCAGGAGTTCGAGACCAGTCTGGCCAATCTGGTGAAATCATGTCTCTACTAAAAATACAAAAATTAGCTGGGTATGCTGGCACATGCCTGTAGTCCCAGCTACTGAGGTGGCTGAGGCACGAGAATTGATTGAGCCCAGGAGGTCCAGGCTGCAGTGAGCCAAGATGGCTCCACTGCAATCCAGCCTGGGGAACAGAGAGTGACTCAGGGAAAACAAACAAACAAACAAAAAACCAAGGAGATGTGGAGAGAGTTTGCCATCTTTGGCAGAAAGTTAAGATCACTAATTTGGTGATCTTAATTTGATCTCTAAATGTTGTTTTGCTTTGAAAAGTAGCTCAACACATAGCAATGTTCAGTTTAAAAATTATAATTAACAAAATTATGTATCTTTTCTCAGACCCAGATAACAGAATCATCGGGAGGAGATTAAATATTGGAACACAGCAGGGTAAAAAGAATCATGAAGGAAAATCATCTGTAACTTAACACTAAATTTGGTAACATCTAATATCAAAGGAGATTCTTATAGCATGTGGAATTGTTTAGTCACTATGTCACTACCATAATCATTTCAAAACCAGATTTTCTGCTTTACTGCCACATTAGTTCTTGTCTAGCAAATGAGCAGTGGGTCTTGAATTTTTGGAAACATTCATGCTATTTTATAGAACTTCTCATGGACACCTGGAGGGAATGGGATTGTAAATTAATGGTTTACATAGCTGTCATCTGAATTCCTAGAACTGGAACATTTGACTTCCTTCATGAGCTCAGACTTTTGCTTCATGCCACCTATGAACATATTTCCAAAATTTGGAGAATAAATTAGTTTAGTTTCAAAGTTTATAAAATTTTTTTGTGAATTTAGAGAGATAATGCGGTGGAATATGGTTACAAAGTAATGTTATTAGCTATAATAAATTAGCATGGACAAATATTGTGTCCTGGGATAAAATTTTAATTAGCAATGTCTTAATTAAGAATGAATAGAAGCTGTCAGTGAATTTATATATAATTCTGTAAGTTCAGTAGATAGCAACCTATGATATTATGCAAATGGCTGTTTTGTATATTTATTAAGTTTTCTTTTTTTTTATATTTTCCTTATTGGGAATCAAGAAATTTGTGCATATTAAAGTTACAAAATGTGCCACATTATGACAAAGACTGTGACCTCTTTAAGAAATGTTTCCCAGCCGGTTACATGGCTCACACCTGTAATCCTAGCACTTTAGGAGGCTGAGGTGGGCAGATCACCTGAGGTCAGGTGTTTGAGACCAGCCTGGCCAACATGGCAAAACCCTGTCTCTACTAAAAATACAAAAATTAGCCAGGCATGGTGGTGCATGCCTGTAATCCCAGCTACTCAGCAGGCTGATGAAGGAGAATCGCTTGAACCCAGGAGGCGGAAGTTGCAGTGAGCTGAGATCCTACCACTGCACTCTAGCCTCGGCAACAGAGTGAGACTCCATCAAAGAAAGAAAGGAAGGAGGGAAGGAAGGAAGGAAGGAAGGAAGGAAGGAAGGAAGGAAGGAAGGAAGGAAGGAAGGAAGGAAGGAAGGAAGGAAGGAGAGAGAAAGAGAAAGAAAGAAAGAAAGAAAGAAAGAAAGAAAGAAAGAAAGAAAGAAAGAAAGAAAGAAAGAAAGAAAGAAAGAAAGAAAGAAATGTTTCCCAGTTTTTCATGGCCTCTGATGGTTTGAACAAAGGCACTTGTTAAATAGAAGATGGAGATACACATGACACCTTCACTCAGAAGTCCTCTCATCTCTCTGTGCCAGACAATTTTAAAATAAGATGTGATTTCTTCCCCCTGTTCTCAAATAATGTATTTGTTATTATGGAAAACATGTAAATTTGGGAAAAGTATTAAAAAAAATCAGGCTGATCCTATTGCTTAAAACTAGCAATGTTAGTTAATTAATTAGTTACTTTATTTACTTTTAAGATAGAGTCTCACTGTTGCCCAGGCCGGAGTGCAGAGGTGTGATTACGACTCATAGCAGCCTCAACCTCCTGGGCTCAGGTGATCCACCCACCTCAGCCTCCTGAGTAACTGGGACTGCAGGCACATGCCATCATGCCTGGCTAATTTTTTGCAGTTTTTGCAGAAAGAGTGTTTCACCATGTTGCTCAGGCTGGTCTTGAACTCCTGAACTCAAGTGATCCACCTACTTCAGCTTCCCAAAGTGCTGGGATTACAGGGGTGAGTCACTGTGGCCAGCCAACTGTTTATATGTTAGTGTTTCTTTCTCATCTTATGTCTAACCCTGCATATTATAGAGTCTACATTATTTTGTGTTTGACTTTTTACTTCCTGTTATTGTTTTGTATATTATGAGCTTTGCATATTATGAGCTCTTTCTAAATACATTTTGTCATATTCTGACAGGATATTATCAATGGATAACTGATAGCACAAATTACCAAATCTTTCTATGTTATAAAAATATTGTTTGGAAAACGCATACTTTAGATGTTTTCAGGAAAAACATGAAACCTAAAAAGCAAAGCTTCATTTATTACTGATCACTGTTATGAAAATATTAGGTGCCTGTGAAATACCTCCTGACTGCTTGATTTCGCAGCACACTGATAATGGTGGTCTAAAACTATCATTTAGCTATTCGGAGGAGATTTTTGAAAGCTGGACTTCAGACTGGGAGGCTTACTGGAAAATAAAACCAACAAGAAAAATCCTTTGAAATTTATGAAACTTCTAAAGAAAAGTTATATATTTTAGGTTTTCCTAAGTTAATTTTAGGCCTGTAAGAGAGCTGAAAATGAAAACTTTTTAAGGACCAATTTTTTATACTATGATGTTAAATGAAATAGAAAAAAAATCCCAATATCTGTAACACACACATACACTATAGTTTATAACTAGAAAGGAAAAGATACTGTTTTCTGAACAACCTTTTGTCTTTTTGATTCTTCTGGGTTCAAAGTTCGTACTATAAGATGACAGTTCTGATTTAAGTTTTTTTGAGGGGGACAGAGGAAAGGGGGAGTTCGTATTAGTACGGTTTTTTAGTCTATTGAAACTTTTCAATACACTGAAAATGTTTGAGTATAATATCCTCACCTTTCAAGGTAACACATACCTCTTGCTTATTTAACAGGAAAAAAAAAAACCCAAAACCCAAAAACACCTCTAACCAAACACGAACATAACACTCTTAGATCAAATTGTTTTCCAGGCTATTTCTGAATAAGTCAAAGCAACACATGGTTAGTGGGATATTTTAGTTGCTGAGATGGCATTCTTTTTATACCCAGGGCTTTGAGACTTTTGGATTTTCAAAATTCACCCTTGTCAACCTAAATAACAAAGAGAGAGGCTCTCTAAAAAAGAAGATATATATTTGGGAATAAAGTATTGTAATGGTAATACACAGGTCATAGTGAAGTATATGTCTATTCAGGGAGGTAAAGGCTCTGTTTGTCTGTTTCTTAACATTTGTGGTTCTACTTTGATTCTGACAGCTTTTACACCCTGATCATCCTATATCCTAGGGTGATATCCTAGAGCTTCAAATGCACTTTTAAATTAAGCAAGGTGGTTAAAAATGTAATAACATAATTGAGAGATACATAAATTCTTCTGTAGATTTGCAGTTCCGAATAAAGACAGTAGTTATGAGTTCCTACTTAAAAATTTGAGGGTTCACATTGTAAAAACCTTAGACCTGGAAGGCTTATCGCTGTCTTGTCCCAACCAATCTTTATTTTCCTAAAGAGTAAAATCTCCATATGTTTCAGTTTGCCTAGGATAGTCTCAATTTATGCCCATTGTCCTTGTGTAATTATAACAGCACCTTTTATTAGTATCAAGAGTTTCTAGCTTGAAGGATTAGTTATATAATCATCTTACTAATGAGAGAACCAAACCCCAACCGTTGAAGGGGTTGCACAAGCGTTTGAACTAGACCAAACTAGTTTCTGGTGAAGTAGAGATGCACTCTTTAAAATTCCAAACCAGAGTTTAATTTATTATTACCATTCATGATTTAAGATGAATTGGATGCAGGCAAAGCTCGTAAGATTTTTGAACAAGAAATGTAGATACCAGTGGTTCTCAATTTTTAGCTTGCATTTGAATCACCTGGAGGCCTTGTTAAAATAGATTCCTGGGCCCCACCCCAGAGTTTCTTAATTTGAAGATCTAGGGTGGGACTGGGAATTTGCATATCTAACAAGCTCCCAGAGATGCTGATGCGGCTTCTACAGGGAGTTCTCACTTTGAGAACCTCTGTCACACAATGTTAAGGCAACCTTTCCATGCTGTAAAGGTAGACAGAGGTGACAGCAGCCCTTCCCCAGCTGTAAATGTTCACCTCTTCTTCTCAATATATAACTTATTTGATATGCACCAGAATTTTCTCACAGCAAAAACTAAAGGAGTGAAGTGAAATCCAAAATTCACAGAAGAAGGTGGGGTTATGCAGGGTTGGGTTGGTTTTTTTATTAGGGGGTGCAGGGCCATTCTTTGTGGACAACACAGGGAGGCTACCAAACCAACAGGAAGAAATAGCTTTTACGATATGATCTAGAAATTTGCTGCTCAAAATATACGAGCCATCAGCATCATCTGGAGATTGCTAGAAATACAGAGATGGGAGACACCAGGCTTCTGTGACAGCTTCTTAAATTGATCATGATTAATTTGCTACTGTGAAATGTGGAAGGAACTGAGTTACTGAATTGGAGAGAAGACTTAAGGATTACCTTGATAGGGAGGAGGCATCAAGAGAGACTAAACAGCAAAAATTCTTTCCCACTGATACACTAGTTCAGAGATTCTCTGCTTTCAAACCACTATAGAAGTGAGATTAAAGTTTACCAAAAATTGATCTGAAATCATTCTGTGTTCTGAATGCTTAATAAAATCTTGAACCAGAAATCTGGGTATGGAAGACAAAATTGTCTTCTTTTTTTCACCTTTCTTTCATTTGGAGAAATAAGTAGCTGGAATAGTTGCTTAAGAAAAACCAGCATCACTGCAAGAAAATGGAGACAGGTGAGTTTAGAATCATAAGGAAATCATCAGGTAGTTCAGGGAAAAGTTTGTTGCAACAAATGTTTAAGCCTGGGTTAGGGACTGTAGTTGGTTAGAATGAAGTTATATATTGACAAGCAGTATTGAAATCAGATTCACCAGAGGGTTCTAAAAGCAGAGTTAATAAGGAGAATTTCCGGTAGTGTTATTGAAACTACTTGGAATTTTCTAAGAACAGTTAGGTCTGAAAGAGAAGACCACGGCAATAAATTCTCATTTCCTGCTTTTCTTTAAGGACAACAAGAAAATGGGAAGACTATTTTCCTGTCAAACACACATTAAACACAGAATTTCATGTGAGTCAAATAGAATTACCTTTGCAACTGTAGCAATGGTGAGTCACCATGTAAAATTACTTGTCAACTCTCAAAACTCTGTGGTTGCTATGAATGACATAGCCTTTCCTGGAGACAGTCTCAAAGATATTCAGCCCACAGAGCACCATTTTCCCTCCACCACTATTCCTTTGTGCACCTGTAGTTTTGAGTCAACAAAAATTGCCAACCCAGGGTGATAAGCTCCATATAAATAATTAATGACATGGAACTAATTACTCCTGTATTAGGCCACCTGCACCCTCAAAGCTCAAGAGCCCCAGGTGTGAAAATTGCAGGGGCAACTAATGGTGAGCTGCATTTCATCACGTAAGCCCTGTAGAGGAGGCCCTGGCTATTTCCTGCTCACGCTTTTTTCAGGGTTCAGCAAGCAGAGCACGGGTGGGACTGACTGCTTTTGTAACATCTCAGAAGGCAACCAGATGACGTGGTGACGCTTGAAAATCGAGCTCTTACAGGCCACCAGGAGGTAAGAGGGATTAAGTTTAATTAGAGGAAAATACACCTTGAAGGATATGGTTGGAAATTGTCCCTTGAGGTATGCGAAACCTGCTCCAACAACTCTATGTGAGCATGCTACATTTAAGAGTTATGGGACTTCTGTTTCATTATTTCAGCAGATTCGCAGGATTTCAGGATTTTAATCTTCAAATATGTGAATTAAATTATATACATATCTATACATCTGAAATGTATATTATAACACAACATTATAACATTTATATTACTACTTGTTGGTGGGGATCTTTCTTTTCATGGCTTGGTGGTGAGTGTGTGTATGATTGATTGATTGGTTGGTTGATTGATATAGACTCTTTCCAAGTGAGATCTTAAAATCTTGTGTGAAGGCAATCTACTGCAAAGTAGTTTATAGTTTATGCTGACTTAAACACCAGTAGAATTTCTCAGGCCATCTTGTAGAACATCATTATTAGTTTTGCACTGAGTTTGGAATGAAGAAGAAAAGGAGAAAATATCATTGAAGTTACTACGTCTAGGAACTTTAAGTTCCTTGATTTTGATGAACGCAAAGCTCAGTATAGGAGATCCAGCTTCTCACTTAGTGACAGCCTCTTATCAGTTATTATTCTTTTGTTATGATTTGAAGGTGAGTTGAGGAAAACAACAATTGGATACTCAATAGAACATTTACAAAATGCTAGAATTAGAGATTCTAAAAGTCTGTGGGGAAAATTCCAGGAGAGTTTGTCTAACTATATGTTTTTCTACAAACACACATAGTATTTTACACTAATTAGCCCACAGAATACCTATTTCTATTGTTTTCATCTTGCGAGTTGGAAAGCTTAGGAAAAAACTTTTTTTGTTGTTTTCATCCTCTTCTATTCCCTTAGCCCCACAATTATGCTTAAATTACATTTTTCTGTGATCACCATATTTAAACTTATATCCAAATATATATAGTTAGTCTCTAATAATTTGGTTTAATTAGTAGACTTTGTTTTTGGAGCAGTTTTAGGTTTACAGAGAAGTAGAGTGGGAAGTAGAGTTCCCATATATCCCTCTTACCACCTGCTCCCCAGTTTCCCTTATTATTAACATCTTGCATCAGCATGGGACATTTGTTATGGCCAATGAGCCAATAGAGCAGGTAGAGATACATTATTATTAACTAAAGTCAACAGTTTACATTAGGGTTCACTCTGTGTGTCACATATTTTATGGGGTTTGACGAATGAATAATGACATGTATATACCAATACATTACTGTTCAGAATAGTCTCACTGCCCCCAAAATTCTACCCTCCCTCCCTTTTTTTTTAAACAAAAATGAGATATTTATTACTCTTTGATTTTTCTTTCAATTTCTTAAAGTCAACTGACCGGGTTGATCTACCCCATTCCTCTGAACAGCTGTGCAATAGTTTGTGGTGCAATGACGCCATAGTTGATTCAATATTTCCCCTTGTGGATTAGAATTCATATTATATCCTTGTGCAGATTATGCTTTTACACTCACAGAATTTGACTCCCAGAAGGAGGGCTGCAGAATCAACAGCTATGTGCACAATTACTTTTAATGAGCATTGCCATGTTGCTTTTAAATAAAGCTGCATTGAGTGACATTTCTACCTGTGATATGAAAGTACATTTTTGCCCCAGTCCTCACCAGGAGCAGGTATTACACACCCACAGTTGAAAACATTTGGTAATTTTTATTTGAGAAGGATGAATAACACACTAGTTGTATATGTCAGTCCTGAATTCTGATTGGGCTAGAGCTCTAGCACTATCACTTTCTGCTCAGCAACCTTGGGCGATTCATTTCACTTCTAGTGCCTCAGTTTCCTCACCTATAATATATGGATCTAATAATCCTATTACAAATAGGGTTTATTGGGTGATTAGACAGGATAATACATAGAACAGGCTGAGCCTGTACCTGGCTTAGACTAAGCATTCAGTTAATGATAGCTTTTATTACTAGAATATTATGGATGGATCATGAGCTCCTTTGAACAATATCCAGGAATATTGCTTCATTATAATATTCTTGGATAAATTGTGGAATTCTACTAAATTTTGAGGTGATTAGGTGAGATCAAAGCCGATACAAACATTCCCTTAATGCCAAACCACAGAATGTAGAATACAAAAACAGAAGGCTACCTCTGATTATCATCCCTCCGTAAATGTGCAAAAATAATTAACTAAAATTCAGGTTATTAGCGAATCTCACTTTGTATAAGCACAAACCTTTTGTCAGAGTTGAAGCTAACATCTTGGCATACTACATTTATTCAGGTGTTATTTCTTCTCTCCTTATATTTAAAAATAAAGTCAAAGCTGTTACTGTCAAATTATTAAGTGGCCAATTTCTCTTCAGCTCTTATTTTAAATCCTTTGTCGAAGTATCTCTGTAGACTGTACCTCAGGGCACATTATAGCATTCTCTGTGATTCTTCAAGACTAAGACTATATTCTCCAACTTTCCCCATATATCATGCTATTTCTGTTCTTCACCTGTAACCTCTGAGGCTGGACCAAAAGTTATTCCTTAAATTCCTAAACAGAAGCTGAGTGTATCCTTGAGAGAGAGAGAGACGAGAGAGAGAGAAAAAAAAAAAAGGACAGAGAAAGGAAGAATAGAGAGTTGGAGGCAGAGAGATTTGGAGGAGAAATGGGTGCCTGGTCTCTACCCTTAAAATGCAATCATTATCCTCCCTGAGTGATGGCACTTCCAACCATGTGAAATGCCCTCTCTTTCCGATGGAAATTCTTGTGATAGTTTAGGAAATTGCGAATGGTGTGACAGCATGGCTCCCTGTTGCATACTGGGCAACATGTAGTTACGACAGAAAGCTGGTTATATTAGATAAAGGCGGTGAAGAATCTTGAGAATTTTTGCTTGTTTGTCTGGGGGTTTTTGTGCTATCCTGAAATAGGAAGTGTAGAGTACGAACTGTATGACGTCCTAGTAGGCATGCCCTGCTACGCCGGCCCATCTTTCTGATCCAAGAGTCAGGGAATATTGTCTACAGGAATTTTCAGCAGCTGCTGTAATGTCAAACATGGAAATTTTCAAGATCTTTTTACTCTTTCTATGGGATTTGTGGAAAAGAGTATTCAAAATTGTTATTGACTTAAAAAATCAAAAGTGTAGCTCATGAACATTAAAATTGAAATTACTGTAGTTGTGTATTGTAAAAATAAATTGCAACCAATTTTTATATGACTCCATACCAAACAACAATGTATCTTAGATGTTTTAAATGATTTATTCAGTAACACTCTCTGAATGCCATGCTACATAGAGAATGAATGGACAATGGCAGAAGACCTGCTCTAACTTCCCTTCAGGATTGCCATGGGAAACGTAAAACACGTGCCTATAAATTCAATATATACAAAGCTCTGAGCATGTAAGCATGACCCTAAGCGAGTGTGAGAGGAAGAAGGAATAATAGAAAGAAGCAGTGACATGTAGCTGAGAGTGGGAGGAATGTTCTAGAGTGCATGAATAGATTGGATTGGACCCCAGATGTTATGGGGCCAGTCTGAATTTCAAATATTCCCTCTTGCTCTTTAATTAAACACATTTGTGAATCAATTTAAAAAAAAAGGAAAAAAAAAAAACCTTGTCGGTCCATGAATTTCTACTCCGGGTTCACAAACGTGTTCACCCAAATCCAAAAAAAAAAAAAAAAAAAAAAAAAAAATGGTGGCCACTTACTCTTGAATGGTGGTGGGGCTATAATGTGGAGGGTCCTAAACAACAACTTTTTTTGAAAAAAGGGACTTCCATTCTGGGGTCCACAGGTAATACAATGTTTTCAGCAGACATGGTTGTAGAATTGCCAGAGATGAGAGAATCTCTAAGACAGTCAGAGGAAGAATGACTTGCCAATCATTTATGTATAAGAGACAATGAACTGGGAGGACCCAGAGAGGAGCCTGAATTTTAAATTGTTGTGGGCCGATTGAAAAATAATATAGCAATTAAATGCTTGACCTGCAGAATGCATGATGTAGTTTAACTCCCATTTCCCCCACTTTCTAAGAGTGCAACTTTAGGAGAGTTCCCTTATCTTTAAAATAGAAATCCTATTAATACCCAGATTATAGAATTGCCTAAAATAATCTGTGCTACCTAAATCTTAGTTCTTTATATTATGAAGACAGTATTTCAGGCAAGAAAGCCTAAACATTCTAACTTGACTGCCCATCTATCTTGCCTTTGTCAGACTCAATACATCAGAGGTAGAAATCAAAGTTAGCATGAAGTAGTGAGTAGGATTTTGCCCTCTTTTCCCATTCCCTTCAGAATGCCATTGATGATTTCTGCAAGTTCTAGTAGTGAAAGATTGGAGAGGAAAAAAAGGAAAAATGGGAATGATAAGGTGAGATATCCTGAACCACGGCAAAGAATTATTACAAGGAAAAGAAAATGTAATAGGGGATGGGAAGCCGGCAGAAGGACACTGGATCATGTGTGTTTTCACTACACCACTTATTTTGGAAAAGATGTGGAAAATTGCAGAGTTCAAAAATGACTGTCCCAGCTATGATTCACTAAAGAAGTCACTCTCGGCCACATAGACCCTGACTTTTTTTTTTTTTTCAGAGGTCATGTTTACACATAATTTATAAAGTTCTAACATGCAGTTGAAACTTTCTCTGGCATATTTGGAAATGTCTGGAAGAGCAGTTCTCACCATTTCACTCTGCCTGCCTTTGATTTCTGCCTATGTTTTAATTCAATAAGTATTTATTGTGCTTAGGGCAAAGAAGGGCTGCAGTTTTGTGTGCTATGAACTGCAAAGCTGGAGCCCTCTGGAGAATTCAGTTACTGTCACATCTGCCACCTGATTCTCACCTGGCAAGTTTTATTTTTAGTTTTTTGAGACAAGGTCTTGCTCTGTTGCCCAGGATGGAGTGAAGTGGTGCAATCTCAGCTCCCTGCAACCTCTCCTATGCTCAACCGATCCTCCCACCTCAGCCTCCCAAGCAGCTACTCACGTTGGCCTCCTAAAGTGATGGGATTACAGATGTGAGCCACTGCACCCAGCCCTGGTAAGTTTTCAATAATGAAGAAATGTCTGTGCTGTGGACTCTGGATGTCTGAGCATTGCTTCTCTATCCCCTCACATTGGTCCTCTTCATTTTCTGGGTCATAACTGGGGAGAAGATTTTACAGATGCTTTGAAGGAAGGTCAGCAAGTCTGGAGTATGATGAAATCTCATCCTGCCGCTCTTTTTCTCTTGCGATTTGATACCGTGAAAGGAAGATGCCTTCTGCAAAGGCACCTGTCTCATTTCTAGGCAGTTCTAGTTGCTAACAGGCTCTTCCTTAAAATCTGGGTCTAATATTTGCTTAATGCTGCTGAATCTCATTGGAATCATTTGATTTCTTTTCTTTTCTTTTCTTTTTTTTTTTTTTTTGCATAAAGAGAGATTAATTTGGAGTTTCCATTTCTCTCTTTGGTTGTTTCTTCCTCCTTTTAAACCCACCCAATCCCTTCAACAATTTCTCACAAGACAATGTCAACAGTTTCCTCTTTTCAATATTTGAGCACTGTCCTATCATCAATAATAGTACAGTATTATAATTAAAGGAATATATATATGCACTTATATGTATACACACACACATACCCCTATATATATACACACTTATGTATGTATGTATAATTCTTTTTTTAAAAGAGACAGACAGGGCTGGTCTCAAGCTCCTGCCCTCAAGCAATCCTCCCTGTTTGGCCTCGCACAATGCTAAAATTACAGGTGTGAGCCACTATGCCTACACAGGATGATCTTGATAGGTAAACAAGGCTTTCACATACATGAGCATGCACTTTCAAAACCTAGTTTCTTTCTGAAAGCCTGTTGACTCACGGAAGTGATAATTTCAATTGTCTGATCAATTTTCTTTTTTTTGAGACAGAGTGTCACTCTATCGCCCAGGCTGGAGTGCAATGGAGCGATCTCGCTCACTGCAACCTCCGCCTCCCGGGTTCATACAATTCTCCTACCTCAGCCACCCGAGTAGCTGGGATTACAGGTGCCCGCCACCATGCCCAGCTAATTTTTGTATTTTTAATAGAGACAGGGTTTCACCATGTTGGCCAGGCTGGTCTCGAACTCCTGACCTTAGGTGATCCACCTGCTTCAGCCTCCCAAAGTGCTGGGATTACAGACATGAGCCACCACGCCTGACTGTCTGATCAGTTTTCTAAGGAAAATCCCATGGGCCTGATTTAGAGTTTGCCATTCTGCTTTCCAAAGAGGTTTCCGATGACCGATGCAATTTGAATATGCATTAGATATTTTTAAAAAGGAGTTTCTGGCTTTGGGGAAAAATTATTTAATATTATTAGTTTCTTTGTAGCAATATCAAAGTAGTCTCCTTTATTCATTTATTCATTCACTTGTTCATCAAATGTTTACCGAGTGCCTGACACTAGGCTAGAAACTGTAAAATGTGAATAATGCTCCTGCTAGTCATCAAAAGCTCCCCTGGCCTCAGTTGCCTCTGTCCTTTCACGGATAAAGCTCTTTCTGCTGTTCAAGCTGCTTTCATCTGTGCTATGGCATTCGAACCACCTGACACTGGAATCTGCAGGAGCAGAAGGGCTGAAGGCCTCACCTGAGAACCGAGTTAACTGAAACCCAGAGTGTTAAAGGCATTTGACCTTTGTCCCACCCTATCTACCAGACCCTTCAAACAAAGAAAGAAATGTAAAGTCACCAAAGCCAGTTTGATATTGAGCAAAACAGTCCTTACTTTGAAACCAAAAATAATGTGAGAAGGTTTAAAACTTACAAATGAGTTATTTTTTATATTATTGAGTGGAATATGTTACTCTCCATACATCCCAGAGACTACTTCTGGTGTTTACTGAATAGGAACAACTCTTGGGGAAATGTTTAGAGGTTATTATTATATGTCCTGATACCTCTGAGATAGTAGCATATTTGTGTGTGTGTGATTTGGCAACAAATGTATCTATAGGACATTTTTTTAGCCACTTCAACTTTGGGAACAAAGACAAAGACCTGAGGGATGCAAAAATTTGTTGAGCAGCTAAGTGGAAGTTACAAATCCTATGATTAAATTTTAAGGAGAGGATTCTGCAAATGCAAGAAATAGCAAAATGTGGTTTACACATTATCCGTAAGATGGTAGGGAAGAATTTAATAAATTTTAAAAGATGGTTAACAGATATACCTTTTAATGACATTAAAAAGTGGAAATCTTCACTTATGAATACAAATTACTAAGGTAGAGTAATGTTGGATACATGAGCTGTTACAATGATCTGTTTAGTGGAGCACAAAGGAAGCTAGAATTGAAACTGAAGCTGCTGGAAGGAGAGAGATAGCAACTGATATTGGTCCAGAAGGAGTTTTGTTTTTTTGTTATTTTAAGTGATGTTGCTAAGTAAAAGGATTTTTGAACTGCAAGACTTGAGGCTTCTCCCTACCCTTTGAAGCTGTGATTTTTGCCTGTGGCTATGCCATCTTTTACCTAAATTTCATCACTGTCCTTCCACTCCGTCATTAAGCACATTACTTAGCAGTATAAGTAAACTATTGTCAAACAAATGCCACTAAAATGCAAACGAGATTCCTAAACATCATGGCGTTGCATATAATAACTTTACATGGCGTTGCATATAATAAAATTTTAGAACTGTAAAGTAATAAACCTGAGAGTGATTGTATAAGAGAATTTGGACTGTGCTCAAGTTATCTGAAGCCCAATACTGTTATCCACCTGGGCTGAGCCTGAATTCCCATGAGCTTTGGCACTGACATAGGGGGTCTTGAGCTAATTAGTCAATTCTTGCCAGAGGCCAGGGATTAAATCATGTTTCCTGGAAACTGTATAAATCTATAGATCTATTTCCAAAGGCTTGTACTTCTCAACAGTGTCGCCAATTTGCAAAGTGGCATGGTATTTTTTTCAGCTTGAGTTTAGGGAGAAAAAGCATATGGTTGGACTGATCTGGAGTTTGGAGGTGCAGTAAAAGGACAGGCAATAAGAAGTTAAGAGGTAAATTGGAAGTGGAAAAAAAATATTGAGTGAGGGAGTGAAAGACTGAGGAAGATGGAATAATGTGCTCAGAGAGAAGGGTATTTGGAAATAAAAATGTGGAAGTGGAACAATGCTGAAATTCGATATGGCTAGAGAAGTAGATTAGCAAAAGGCAGTAGAAATTTTAGTCATTGGGTTTAGGAAGACAGAGAATCGTAGGTACCTGATAATGACTGTGTTGTCTACTCGGATGTTGTCAATTGGCGAGAGCTGTGGTGATCTAAGAAGACAGTGATCCAATTTCCAAAGTCTTCAGTGAATGAGGGAAATATTCTAGGAGCCAGTAGGTGCCAACCCTGCAGAGGGACAGGGAGCGATGGCGTTAAGTGCCATGAGGCTTTGTGGAAAGGAGGTTTTGCAGGAGGTTGTAAGGCAGTGAGGAGAAATGGCTGAACTGGTCCATGAGTGGTGTGAGATTGATCAGTCTGCCCCTAGGAAAGGGAAAAGGAGTGAACTTGAAAAGGGCAAGTTTACTTGAGGTGGGGGGTGGTGGGTGTGGAACACATCTGACTTCCAGTTCTCCAGTTTCTTTTTCTTTTTCTTTTTTTTAATTATACTTTAAGTTCTAGGATACATGTGCAGAAACTGCAGGTTTATTACATAGGTAGACACGTGCCGTGGTGGTTTGCTGCACCCATCAACCCATCATCTACATTAGATATTTCTCCTAATGCTACCCCTCCCCTAGCCTCCCACCCCCCAACAGGCCCTGGTGTGTGATGTTCCCCTCCCTGTGTCCATGTGTTCTCATTGTTCAATTCCCATTTATGAGTGAGAACATGTGGTGTTTGATTTTCCGCTCCTGTGTCAGTTTGCTGAGAATGACGGTTTCCAGCTTCTTCCATGTCCCTGCAAAGGACATGAACTCATCCTTTTTTATGGCTGCACAGTATTCCATGGTGAGTATGTGCCACATTTTCTATATCCAGTTTATCACTGATGGGCATTTGGGTTCGTTCCAAGTCTTTGCTATTGTAAACAATGCTGCAATAAACATATGTGTGCATGTGTCTTTATAGCAGAACGATTTATAATCTTTTGTGTATATACTCAGTAATGGGATTGCTGGGTCAAATGGTATTTCTGGTTCTAGATTCTTGAGGAACCTCCCACAGTGTCTTCCACAATGGTTGAACTAATTCACACTCCCACCAACAGTGTAAAAGCCTTCCTATTCCTCCACATCCTCTCCAGCATCTGTTGTTTCCTGACTTTTTAATAATCGCCATTCTAACTGGCATGAGATGGTATCTCATTATGGTTTTGATTTGCATTTCTCTGATGACCAGTGACGATGAGCTTTTTTTTCATATGTTTGTTAACCACATAAATCCAGTTTATTTAATCCATAAGCCGTGTAGGATCTGTTTTCAAAGTTTAGACTTCTCAACATCATCTACAGCAGAGTAGCCAGTGCTCCAACCTGCAAATAAAGAGATCTGGTTACTTGGTTTTAACACCTTGTTTGAAAATCAGCAGCCTGAATCGGCAAGCCTCATCCTTCCCCATCATGTCCCACAGCTGTGAATTCCCCAGTTAATTATATGTTGGGTAATGAAGACTTGCTTTTATCTGTACTAAATTTTAGTTTTAAGCCCTATTAATGGGCTTTCATTTTGGCACTTGTGGGAAAGGGGCAGTGAAGAGGCCTATTAAATTTTCTCTTGGGTTTTTATATCCATCCTTCCAAAGAGGAATAATAAAAATTTCCTTCCTTACTTCTCCTATAACATTCTTTTTGTTTTAACCCAGATGCCTTTCCAGCATTTCTGTATTTTAAATATTCCAAATATGCCACTTGTTAGTTCTTGAGCTTCTCTGTGCCTCAGTTTTCTTGTTTATAAAGTAATGACAATAATGTGATTTACCTCAGAGGGTTATTTGAGATATAAGTGAGATAGTATTTGCAAAAGGAATAATAAGAATGGCAATAGTAAAGCCCCATTAAATTGTTTGTTAAATAAAAATACTTTTTTAAAAAGTTTTGGTTAAAGCCAATTGCTTTTGGTTAAAAGTATTGGTTTTGGTTAAAAACAAAGCAACAAAACCTTGCTGGGAACTTGGCCATAGCAGTATAAAGCTATGGACTAGTGTTGTCCTCTTAAAAATGAAATGCTTCTTCTTGGGGCTCCCCATTGTGGTTCTGCAGACTCGAATATCTCCAGTGAAATCTTGTGAACAAATACATCCTCAGTATCACTCTCATAACTTCCTGCCACTATCACCCCAGGCCACTTCTCTCTATGGTGTCTCACACTTGTTCCAGCCAAAGATTAGGAATTTCAATCAAAGTCTTAGCAGTGGATTAGGAAGCCTTCTTCTGCTTTGGTGTGCTGTACCAAAGCCTCTCAAGGCTGGTAGTTGGGCCATTAACGGGCCTTAGCTGAACTTAATTGTCAACCCACTTCCTAACCAAACCTCTAACTCAATTAGCACTTATTTGACTGTCTAAATCTTTGGCTTGAAGCACCCTGCCAGTTTGGGTGGGAGCTTTTGGTATGAAAGACACCCTTTTCCTGGGAACTCAGCCCGGACAAACCAATTCATTTCACACTCCTTTCCAGCCGCCTACAAATGGGAAGCAAATCTTCATCCCAGTTTGTGTTCTGGGATTGCAGCCAGCAAGCTGATACATCCCATCAGCCCATCTCTTAAGTTACCTGGTCTTTTCAAATGTATAATGACTTTTGAGTAACACTTTTGCTTTGAATAACCACTTCATTGAGACACTTCCCTTGCTCTCTGGCAGCACCTTTGAGGGGAGTGACATTTTTTGAAGATGATGTTTGTGTCCCTCTATAAGACCCTTTTATAACTTGAGCGTTGAAGATTCTTGAGCAAACAAGTACAGCCTTGGGTTTTGTACTAACGTTTTATGACTGTTGAATTCAGTGACCTTCTCGTTAGGCTTTGATCTTAATTATTTTAAATATCATAGGGTCTGATTCACAAGGCAGTAACGGCAGGTCATTATTCCTGGCATGATTAGTCTAGGTTAGAAATTAGCTTTGAGGCCCCCCGGCACTATGCTCTAATACTTTCTGAAATGGAACACCTGTGTAATGGCTGTACAATCATTTGGTTAAATCAGTCTCTAATTTAATGAGCTCTGACTTCACATTTTTGTTGTGATTTTTAAGAGTTAAATATGCATGCGTAGTTTTACATTTGCCATGTCGTATGATTTTCTCGTATGTTCTTGCATGCTCACCTAGTGTACCTTATTGCTACTAATTTGTGTAAGAAACTTTTACTTAGATAAGCACCTGTAAATTGAAGAATCAGTCTTTAAGAGAAACAAAATAGAAATGCATAGTAATCTATCTGTACATCAACTTGCTGGCTAGAATGTAAAGACCAGCCAAAGAAGACACACGTGATTCATCCTCAGAAACTTTGGATGAAGTCACGGTGAATATGAGCCTTTAGCATCTACTCCAGAGGTTCAAAATTCAACATGGCCAACTGACATTCAGTAACTTTCTCTTTCAATTTTGATTTCTGAACTGTTTGCCTCACGTGGGAGCTTAGAAATGCATAATCTCAGGCTTAACCAGAATCTGCATTTTAACATGATCCTCAGGTGATTTGTAGGGAAAGTGAAGTTTGAGAAACACTAATTAGCTCATATTCTTTAAGCTGATATTGAATTCTGCCCCCATTGTTATTATTAGAGTGCAGAATTCCTGGAAAGATCAAATCAAGCAATACTAAGAAAAGCTAATATAATGTGTATTTCCGACAATATCAAACAATCCTGACTCCAACCATTTCTCAGTTTCTCACCAAGGCCACCCTAGCATACTTTTCTATTTTTTTTTTTCTTTTGGTGTGTTGTGTTCGTTTTTTTTTTTGAGAGGGAGTTTTGCTCTGTCACCCAGGCTGGAGTGCAGTGGCATGATCTTGGCTCACTGCAACCTCTGCCTCCAGGGTTCAAGCAATTCTCCTGCCTCAGCCTCCCGAGTAGCTGGGACTACAGGTGCACGCCACCACGCCCAGCTAATTTTTTGTATTTTAGTAGAAACGGGGTTTCACAGTGTTGCCCAGGCTGGTCGCAAACTCCTGACCTCAAGAAATCCACCTGCCTTGGCCTCCCAAAGTGCTGGATTACAGGCATGATCCACCATTCCCGGCCCTTACCATCCTTTTCTAAGCCCTCATCAAGTCTTGCCTGAATTATTGCAGGAGCCTGCTTAGTCGTTGTCTTGTTTCTACCTTGTTTCTACTCACTACTCATCTCTCTCTCTGCTTAACACCTTTTGTTGGCTCCCCATGTTACTCAAAGTAAAATAAAAAATAATCCATTACATATAGATATGGTCTACGCAAGCATTTAGAGCTAATGAGCACTCTTAGAATCATGTGAATTCTTCCTGGAGTGGGTGGATATTGGCCATCAACCAGATATCCATTTCCCTAATCATATTTTAATATGGAGTTACTTTTCATTTTCCCAAATCTTTGAAACTACTGGGATTGATGTTACTGAACTTACCTTGCTAGATAAGGTAAGGAGTTGCTACTGGCTGCTTACTTCTCCTTGCTTAGAATTCTAGGAAATCAGGATTGTGGGAGGGAGGGAGGCATGCTGAAATAGTGTGTTGGAGATGTGGTGCCTATAATTTGGCTGTTGCTGGAACAATTATTTTCGGTAATCTCCTGTTACACTGATACAGTTGCACTCCTTGCCCTATCCTCTCCCTACCTTTGTCTCCTTCCTGCTTGCTATATAGTTTTTCTTTCTTCACATTTTTTCATCTACTTTATTTTTCTTCTTTATTTTCTATCATGCCTTCATGTACCCTTGAGAACTGAAGTATACTGTGAATTACTGACTGTATTCAAATGTCTTTATATTCCCTTTTCTGATTTTAAAGAAATTTTCAATTATTATTTATATTTCTTTAAGTATATCCTCTAGCCTAAAAAATGAAGTATTTTAGCCAGGTGCAGTGGCTCATGCCTGTAATCCCAGCACTTGTGGAGGGTGAGGTGGATGGATCACCTGAGGTCAGGAGTTCAAGACCAGCCTGGCCAACATAGAAAAACCCCATCTCTACTAAAAATACAAAAATTATCCAGGCATGGTGGTGCACGCCTATAATCCCAGCTACTTGGGATACTGAGGCAGGAGAATCACTTGAACCTGGAAGGCAGAGGTTGCAGTGAGCTGAGATTGTGCTACTGCACTCCAGCCTGGGCGAAAGAGCAAAACTCCGTCTCAAAAAAAAAAAAAAAAAGCAAGTCGTTTACTTTAGCAAGTTAATGGATCTAAAAAGACAAAAACTCCCATCTCGGCCCTGAATATTCAACTGCATTTGAGCAAACACTATGCAATTAGTTCACTTATGGGGATGTTACCGGAAAGGGGTCTCGATCCTGACCCCAAGAGAGACGGGTCTTGGATCTCACACAATAAAGAATTTGGAGGGAGTCCATACAGTAAAGTGAAAGCGAGTTCATTAGGAAAGTAAAGGAATAAAGAATGGCTACTCCATGGGCAGAGCAGTAGCATGGGCTGCTGGTTGGCCATTTTTATGGTTATTTCTTGATTATATGCTAAACAAGGGGTGGGTTATTCATGAGTTTTCCAGGAAAGTGGTGGCCAATTTCCAGGACTGAGGGTTCCTTCCATTTTTAGATCATATAGGGTATCTTCCTGATGTTGCCATGGCATTTGTAAACTGTCATGGTGCCGTTGCAGTGTCTTTTAGCATGCCAATGCATTATAATTAGTGTATCATGAGCAGTAAGGACGAACAGAGGTCACTTTCCTTGTCATCTTGGTTTTGGTGGGATTTGGCTGGCTTCTTTATCGCATACTGTTTCATCAGCAAGGTCTTTGTGACCTGTATCTTGTGCTGACCACTTATCTCACCCTGTGATTAAGAGTGCTTCACCTCCTGGGAGTGCAGCCCAATAGGTCTCAGCTTTATTTTACCCAGCTCCTATTCAAGATGGAGTCACTCTAGTTTAAATGCCTCTGACAGGGACACCTGTCTGTGACCAGTAACCTTCTATGAGCCAAAGTTTTTGCTTTGGTTTGAGCAAACTCAATCAAAAATCATTTGAGTATTGAGTAGATTATATATCGTATTGTCATTAGATGGCAGCGACAATATCTTCCATCCCACATAGTCTAGAACCTTGACACTCCCTTATTGCCATTCTGAGGTGAAGTAAGTGTCCCCTTTCATTGAAACTGAATGGGCCCTTATAACTGTGTCAATGAATAAAGTAAAATGAAAGCAAACACTGTGTGACTTCTGAGGCTAGCTCATAAGAATGTCATGTGCTTCAGGACATCTGGGATGTTCACCAGACAGCCCATGGTGAAGCTACATTGAGGGGAATCATATCCCTCAGCTCACAGCCCCAGCTAAGCTCCCTGCCAACCATCCAGTACAATCTTGAGCCAGGCCAGCGTCAGCCATCTCCAAACTGGTACCTCCGGCCCCTCATTAAACCACATGGAGCAGAGATGAGCAGTCCCCGCCAAACCAAAACTACATATTCATGTGCAAAATATAAAATTGTTTCATCCTGACTAACACGGTGAAACCCCGTCTCTACTGAAAATGCAAAAAATTAGCTGGACATGGCAGCAGGTGCCTGTAGTCCCAGCTACTTGGGAGGCTGAGGCAGGAGAATGGCATGAACCTGGGAGGTGGAGCTTGCAGTGAGCCAAGATCGCACCACTGCACTCCAGCCTGGGCGACTGAGCAAGACTCTGTCTCAAAAAAAAAAAAAAAAAAAAAAAAAAAAAATATATATATATATATATATATATATATATATATACACACAATTGTTTTAAGCTCCCAAATTTTAGGATGATTAATCATGCAGAAACAGATCTATACAAATTTATATAAATAAACATTTTGTTTTTGAATTTATCCAAAGAGGTTGAAAACCATTAATGATCAAATATTACAAATCACTTATTTTAAAATGGGAGCTACCCACAAAGAATAGACCCTGTCTCACTTTTCTGAAGCATTTACTTTGCCCCATTGTCATAATTTAAATGCAAACTCCTTGGAACTCTGTCCAGGATTAGCTTAATTTTCTAACAACTTATCACATGAGTATAAATGGTATACTATTATTCTCAGACCTATCTCAGGCTCCTAGAAGCAATGGTGAAGGCCTTTGAGATGCTTCACAACATGAATGAAAGTGGCAAGTGTGAATTCCAACCTCAATCACTACCATCATCCGGGCAGCTTTAGCTTTCTCAAGGCCAGGCAGTGCCTTAAATAAGACATGATCTAAAAGGTAGTGGGTCTTTTTCCTTCCAACTTTTATTTTAGGTATGGGGGTACACGTACAGGTTTCTTCCGTGGGTAAATTGTGTGTTGCCTCGGTTTGATGTACAAATTATTTTGTTACCCAAGTAGTGAGCATAGTACCTGATAGGTAATTTTTCAATCTTCGCCTCATCCCACCTTTCACTCTCAAGTAGGTCTCAGTATTTATTGTCCCCTTCTTTGTGGCCATGTGTACTTAACGTTTAGCTCCCACTTACACATGAGAACATATGGTATTTAGTTTTCTAATTTGCTTAGGATAATGACCTCCAGCTACATCCATGTTGCTGCAAAGGACATGATTTTGTTCTTGTTTATACCTGCATAGCATTCCATGGTATATGTGTATCACATCATCTTTACCCAACCCACCAGGATAGGCATCTATCTAGGCTGATTCTGTGTCTTTGCTACTGTGAATAGTGCTGCAGTGAACATACACATAGAAATAAGACTGAGACTAACAGGACTTAACGGTTCTCCAGGATCGATCCCAAAAAAACTTGGATGGCAACTAAGTGGAGAGAAGGATTGTACATTAAGAACCATCTCAACTGTCCTCAGTAGTCCAGGAATTCAACCTGTTAGGTGTGGGCCTAGTGTTAGGAACTTTGGGGCAAAAGTAGTGTTCAATGCCAGACAACTGCTAGCAAAGCTCATCCATGTGGAGGTGATGTCTTACCTGGTGTTTATGATCCAGCCTCTCTGAGAGTGAGAGGCCAGCTAGCATCAGGCAGCCTGTCTGAGCTGTGGTTCAGAAAAGGACTTCCAACCCAGAGGGGAACTGGATCATCAGCCGGTAAGAAAATCAAAACAGACTTTCTCAGGGGAGAGAGAGGGGCTAAAATTTGTGGTGGTGGTGTTGTTGGTCTGTTTATTGCATATCATTCTGAACATTTCTTAGGTCTAAAAAGGAAACTGGAAAAGAATATCAGTCTGTAATATCATCAGCTGTTTCTTAAGATGTTTGCCTTGTTCGTGATATTTGTCTTAATGCTCTACTGTTTTCTTTTCTTTCCTTTTTTTTTTTTTTTTTGAGATGAAGTCTCACTCCATCACCCAGGCTGGAGTGCAGTGGGCACAATCTTGGCTCACTGCAACCTCCGCCTCCCAGGTTCAAGCAATTCTCCTGCCTCAGCCTCCTGGGTAGCTGGGATTACAGGCACTTGCCACCATACCCGGCTAAAGTTTCACCAACATGTTGGCCAGGCTGGTCTCGAACTCCTGACCTCAAGTGATCTGCCTGCCTCGGCCTCCCAAAGTGCTGGGATTACAGACATGAGCCACAGTGCCTGGCACGCTCTACTGTTCTTAACACAAGCTCTCAATTCCTAACTTATTTGTCCCTTGTAAATTTCAAAGACCCATTTTTATGATAGATTCTCAAAAGCATTAGAGAGGTCATCCCTTGGGTAAATGGATTCTTCTACCAATTTGCAGAGGTGGTGGTGAAGAAGCAGGCAGGAGGCAGATGAGTTGCAAAGAGGATTATGTGACAAATTTACGGTAGGCAGAGGCTTAGAGAAGTGTCCTGTGAACACTAGAAAAATGCCGAAATATCCTAGAGAACAGTGTGGGGCAGTTTAGTCCTCATGTAGAAGAAAAAAAATAGAAAAAGAGAAATTCATGTATATGTCTGTTTGATTCCCTATTATCTCTCTGGCAATTAAGGCAATGTCTGGCATATAGTGAGTACTCAAAAGTATTTAGAGAAGAAATGACCATACACAAACCCTACAGCTTCCCCAGCACATCTCTGGAATAAACCCAGGCTATTGGCCCTGAGTTTCCAGGCCCTGTAACCATCTTCCAAAGTCTCTCTTGCCTCTTTCTTTAAAATTATTAGTGGCTGTAGAAGAGTAGGAAACCTCTTCTTTAGAAATCCTTGTAAATATTAGGGAAAAAATAATTTTTTTTCACCATCCCCTAATTAATTGGATCTTTCAAATGCATTGGGATGGAGACTATGAATTCTAAGGCATAAAAGTCAAACAATTTCCCCAGCTCCCTGGCCTTACCATAAACAAACCCCTTTTATTTTCTGCTTGAAGTTATACATAGGTTAGAATCCAGTACTATTCGTTTGGGATCCTTAGCCTTCTGCTGAGGAGGCTTCTTCCTCTTGTTTTAAATGTCCAATGTGTGGAGACCTTTCTACCCCCCTTAAATAAAGAAAAACAGAAGTTAATTCACCGGAGAGATCTATAGACATGACCAGGTTACAGTTTCCCGGGAGGCAAGGAAACTTGACTCTCTTTTTAATAAGCAGATGCTTGACCTTGGTGACATCCACTTACCACTTTTCCTTTCTCATTTGAGGCCTTGAGAGATAGGTTTCCTCTCTTCTCTAACAGACATATTATGAAATTCCGAGCACACACAATTTCTCAGGACAAAGAGCAATGTATAAAAATGAGCAGAGTATCTTGTGCTTCACGTTGTTTCTTAGGTTTTAGTCTTTCTGTATCATCTTCTTGAATGAAATGATCCCAGATTTATGCTCCATATTCCAGGAATAAGAGTTGTCTGTTTATCAAGCTATTTTTTTCCCCCAGTTCCAGGGTGATTCCAATGTGTAAGGCTTGATTTTTGTGCCTTATGCTACCTTCCCTCTGAGGACCTTGGATTTCAGCCGCAGCACACGCAACATGGTTGGATGGACTCAGGGGTCCCCACGAGCTGAAGCCCAGTCGTGCACAGTGTGAATAGATCAACTCACCTTTCACCTGGCTTTCCCTCATTTCCCATTTCAGTCTCCTGGGATCATTCCTGGAATCACCTTTTAAATGAGCCACCTGCACCCAAGTCCCTAATCAGGCTTTACTTTTGAGAGAACCCAAACTAAGACAAACTGTCATATGCAAAAGCACAGATAGTACTGCAACTTTTCTATGAACCACATAGGCAGTGGTGTGCTGGTTATCCAGGTCTCTCAAAGAAGAACTCCTAATTTGTAGTGTTGGCTGATTTCTGTGGCACAAATACTTCCACCATGGCTATTTTCAGCTACCAACAGGATATTGCTGACCTCAGAGTGGGAAGAAATGCACACCAGTAGCTCTCCAAACTCATACTGGCTCCAGTGCACCACTGCTAGAACCCAGGCCAATGCCATTGTCATAACTGACCATCAAGAAATATCAATTAAGAGTGTGGATACTATTAACGTTCTGTTAGGTACCCTAACACATGACACTGCATATCAATTTATTTCTTTTCTTTTTTGAGACGGGTTCTCATTCTGTCGCCCAGGCTGAGCTGGGGTGCAGTGGCATGACCGTGGCTCACTGCAGTCTCAACTTCCCAGGACCAAGAGAGGTTAGTCTCCACCTTAGTCTCCACCTTAGCCTCCTGCATAGCAAGGACTACAAGCACACACCACCATGCCTTTGGAAAGACGAGGTCTCACTCAAGTTGCCTAGGCTGATCTCAAACTCCTAGGTTCCAGCTACCTTCCTGCCTCAGCCTTGCAAAGTGTTGGGATTACAGGCATTACCCACCAAGCCTGGCACTTTATTTCTTTTAAGCATTTAAATAATACTTGTTTTATAAAGATACCTGTGTTCAGAATGTAAATGACTGAGATTTGGAACTGCCTTTATCTAATTATGTTGTCTAAAAAGACAGCCAGTTGTCATCTCTCCACAGGGTAACAGGTGGAGACTTTAGTAGAAGAGCTATTTACAAAGAGGTGGCAGAGTATAGAGAAAGCGAGATTTGTGACACGCCACTGAGTCTGTGTTATTAATCCTAGAAGGGAATGAGGAAGGTATAGCTATCAGACCCAAGGACAGAAAGGGATGTATGGAAAGGGCCACCTGGCAGAAGTCGAAAGTTCGCAAAAGACAAAACCAGGCCACAGTAATGTCCCCAGAGGCTGCAGGGAGAAATTCTTCCAGCTGTACTCTTCTCCTTCCTTCCAATCTCCTACTCAGGCAACACACTGGCAAAACTCTCCCTGCTCTTACGAAGCTTACTGTCTGGTTCTAGTAGAATCTGCACACTCATTTGAGCCTCAGAAAATTCACTATCATGGCACAAGAACGTGTTTTCACAAAATGTACTAATTGAGTCCATAAGAATTAGGTTACAATAAAGTTAGGTTGCAGTGTGAAATAGTAACAGCACTTGGGCTGTTAGGAACGATCACGGGAAGTGGAATCAAATGCAATGCTGACCTGCGTACTGGAAAGCTGTGCTTTAACTAATGAAAGTACCATAATCGAAGTTGGAAGAATTGGTTCACCTTGTGAGAGGCGGAAAGTTACAAGGCAAGTGTGCCAGGGAAATTCTGAAGGAAATCCAAGAGAAAGGTGTCTAGACAATATTAAGGAGTGGCTGGACAACACTGTCAGCTGGTGACACAAATAACTATCTTTAAAGTTAGTGGCGCAAAATGGTTGCCATAGATACCCCTGGAATGGAACAATAGGGTTTCTAGCAATGCTTTTTTTCCAACATATTAAAATGCTTGAAGGAAATCTCCTTAATTTTATTTTTAATTCTTGACTACTAACCTGTTTGCGTGGAAAACTGTAGGTTTTAGAATATGAGCCTGGAACTAGTATTCTATCCTGGCCTAGATTTTGACCTTATTTTCCTTTCTGATCTTTGGTCAAAAGGTTCCAGAGAAACTATAAAGTAAGAATGTGGATGTTGATTTCCAGCCTTGATTTCCATTAGTGAGAATTTGCGAATAGAATAAGGTGAAGGAAAGGTTGCTTTAAGTAAGAACTTTTGGAAAGATGTCAATTAAATGAAATGGTGTCGGTGATTCTTAACTTGCAGTCACTGGATTCCTGGCAGCTGAAAATTCTATCTGAATTGGTCAGTGTTGCCTATAGGGCTTATGATATCCTGCAGCTTGTATGGTCTATGCCAATCCGCTCCCTTCAATCTGTTCCCAGGTCTCTACCTGGTACCACAGCTTCGGCAAGAAATTTTTGGGGAGTATGCTTAGAATGTGGTTTGTAAGTTCATCTTTGTTACAAAGAGACAGGGAGAGAATGATGTACTGAACACAAAAGCAAGAGAGTTTATCAGGATGTGTTTTGCTTATGAATAAGAGAAGACCAACTCAAGCTGGCTTAAGCAATATGAGGTTGTGTCAGTTCTCACATCTGGAAGACTTATAAGCTTCAAGCTTCGTTTGCTCAGTGTTCAGGCTTCTCTTCTCAGTCTCTCAGTTCAGCCCTGTTTTGTGTGTTTTTGTGCTCATGGCACCAAATCCATAGCCTGCATCACTCAGAGAATGAGTCCCCATTCGAGAATCCTCAGGGAATCCCCAGAAGTTACTGTGGCCGTATTGACTTAAGCCACACATTCATGCTTGAATCAATCCTGGTCAGAACAATAGAGAGAATCTTCTTTACTCCCCCAAGTCTGTACTTCCAGGCACTTTCACAGGAAGGGAGGTGTGGAATGAATGCAAGAGAGATCACCCTGAAACTCGCTGCAAAAAATGAGTGTGGGATGGAAAGAAGAGAGCACCAAAGGAGAGTGTGACAATAAAAAGTGAATTTTATTCTGCAGCTAGTTCAGGCAATACCAAAAGTGGATCTGAGGTGGTATAACTGAATCAAGTCAAAGTGATTCTATCAGACAATAAGATATTTGTGCCATCAGCTATAGACTGTGAGTTCTTGGATGTGGCAGTTTATTTTTCTGTCTTTTTTTCTATTGTAAGATAGACAATAATTACTATTGTGTAGGGCTTTATTGATGATTAACAAATATAGTGTTTTATAAAGTCCCTACTGTAATATCTGGCAAAAAAATATAGGCACAAAGTGAGTGCTATAATTAATCATCAAAATGATAATTTATTGCTATCATTTTTAGTACATTTTAGGTACTCCCAAAGTGCTAGTTACTATATTTTAGAGTTGTTTTGATAAATATAAAAAATTGTGCCTCTAAACAAGGTGGAATAAGTGGATAGAAAATTAATGTTAGAATAACAATATATTCTATTTAATATTATATAACATGTAGTTAGTATCTATCCATAATAATTTATTGTTAATTTCATATTTTATATAATTCCAAGGTGCTAATTTGAAGAGCAATGCTTCCCTAAATATTTAAATTTAATGATGGTAGCTTATAAGGTTTGTCTTGTTACTATGTGGTTCTATATCACAGTCATTGCAAAAGGACAATAAATTAACAGTGCTTTAGTGATGATTATAATTCACTATCATTACTTGTCAATAGTTGTTAATAAAAGGTTAACTCTTCGTATGTGTTCATTTGTTTACAATGCTATATACTTTCTGCCTTTTCATACTAAACAACTAGTGTATACAATGCTCTAACTTTTGGGAAAGCAAAGTACAGATGGCCATAACTGGATTCTGGGGACAGGATCTACCCCTGGCAATGCTTTGCCTGGTTGTACTTTCAATTATGTTCTAAAGGGCTTATCTTCAGCAATCTTATTCTTATAAGCTACTTTTAAAAACTTAGAGATGTCAGGCGGTGGGTTCGATGACAGCTGTGCAACATGGCAGTATTTAGGGTATTTCTGTTTTGAATTGTTTTGTACCACTCAAAACTTTAATAGATTTCTCACATCATAGTCTTCCATAGTCACGTATGCAATTTCATATTAATAATCATACTTGTTGATTATTCATCTCTGATGCTATTATTAATTCCTATGACATTCTTGTTTCTAGTTTCAAGTGTTCTCTTTACTTAAAAGCCTTTATCGTAATCAATGGTTAGTTTTAGTGTTATAATCCATGTGATTGTTTCTGTAGTATTTCCTAAGCATTTTTTCTGGGTTCTTATTCACCTTTCAACCATTTTAATACATCCTAGAACACGTAAACTTTTGCTTAAGTCTCAGAAGCACATACAGTTATTTGACCAAATAAGTATATGATTAGAAATTCATAGGTCTCTTGAAATATTTTATGTCCTATATTAAATGTCAAATAAGAGACATAAGTTTGTGATTAGATAATATTAGAAAGTTGGACTTACTTTTATAAATTAAGTAAACTAATGTTCAGATGCATGCCATTCTTATTAAATACCCCCACCTGTAACTTTTAAGCATTGACATTTATCAATTAACAGTTGTTTTATCAAGCAATCATTGGATGCCTGGACATTCGTTTGCTGACATCTTCATGTGAAAATCATTCCTTCTAAATCTGAAGGATACACACGTAAGTGATATATTCCCCTTATAGGTTATAGATGACATGAGGAATGATTTGCATTTAGAATGCATGATCAAGTGCATTAGCTCTTCGTGGAGTCTGATCACCAGTGAAAAGAAATCTGGGGAATTTTGACACTGGGATGTAATAAAATGAGTTATCAAAAGACATGCTTTTTAAAAAAAAGAAAGAAAATATTTTAGATTGAAGTATGCCTTACTTACAAAACATCAAAGTTTAATTCCAAGATGAAACCATTAAAAGATGGGTGGGGGGGAACCACCCTTGTGCTGATGAAATGGTGGCCCCAGAAGGCATAAGGGCTATCTATTAAGACAGTAACATGACCAACTACAAATTATTTACAACCAGAAAAAAGGGAACAACAGAGGAGGCACTACTGGATCAAGGCCTCCAAACTCATTTAGTAGGATTAGGTTTTTTCCTTAAAAAGTAAAGATCTGTGAAACTCTTCCTGGAGACTTCACTTCGAATATGATGCGTCTGATGAAGGATGCTTTTCATCCTTTATTTTGGTAAAAATAAAGCAACATAATACAAAAGGCAAATAAAATTAAAATAGTAAGATTATTGAGGCTGGGCACAGTGGCTCATGCCTGTAAACCCAGAAAAAATGCTTAGGAAATACCAGAGAAACAATCACATGGATTATAACACTAAAATTCACAACTTTGGGAGGCCAAGGTGGGCGGATCACGAGGTCAGGAGATCGAGACCATCCTGGCTAACACGGTGAAACCCTGTCTCTACTAAAAATACAAAAAATTAGCCGGGTATTGTGGCAGGCGCCTGTAGTCCCAGCTACTTATGAGGCTGAGGCAGGAGAATGGTGTGAATTCGGGAGGCAGAGCTTGTAGTGAGCGGAGATTGCACCATTGCACTCCAGCCAGGGTGACAGAGTGAGACTCTTTCTCAAAAAAAAAAAAAAAAAAATTATTGAAATAAGATTAAAATAAAATTATGGAACATAATTACAGGATGTGAAATCTTTATGTACATAAAACCAGATTGCCTCACTTAACCAATTTAGGTGAATCTTAGAAAGTATTATGCTTAGAGCATGTAAATACTATATTTTTAGTTGTTGGCATTGGGCATTTAACCTCAGATCCCTTACTACACTGCGGGTTCATGGGAAAATAAATTATGACTTACAAGCTTACCCTGTTGAGTACTGTTTTAGAGAATGTAATGTGCCTTGGGTAACAGAATCACATTTGTTAATTTGCATCCCTGCTCTCAGATGTGTGTTAACAAATTTATAAATATTAAGGAGAAGTTTTATCTCTATGGGACTGACATAAATCACTTAGAGAGTAGGTTTGTGGAAATGGTATGTTGTTTCTTCAATTTTCCAATGAATAGAACAGAAAGACCACTGGAGAGTCTTGAGTTCTTTGTGGGACTGTGGGCAAATTGCTTCACCTTTCTGAATCTCAGTTTCTTCCTCTGTAAAATGAGGTGGTTGGAGCAGATTATTTAAAAAGTGTCCTTCTATTTCAAATTTTAATCTCAGACAGTGGATTAGCGAAGTGGAAGTTATTCCTTGGTAGAACACTAATGTGGGAAAGGCTGACACATGGAACCTAACTGCATACTTCTTGTCTCAACCCAATGCATGGAGACGCGGTTCCATTGGTGTGTAGGAAAGTGCTGGTCATGATACAGCACAGCTCAGGTGAGCCTGCATGGAAAGCAGGAAGCCCAAGGATCTTTCTGAGCTTTGTCCAGGCGGAGTGATGTTTCCTAGGTCTCCCTGTGAGTCAATAACAATAAGGTATGAGCTTCAATTAACTTTGAACTCTCAATCCTTAAACAACTTTCACTCCCAGAGCAAGAATGACCATTTTAAGTATTTGATTAAAATTCTCTGAGTGCTTTTGTAGCTTTAGAACTTTTCTTCAGCACTAACTTTAGTTACACACACACAGTCACCCCTTGGTGTCCATGGTTCCAGGATTCCTGAGGATACCAAAATCCATGGATGCTTAAGTTTCTTATATAAAATGGTGTACTATTTGTATGTAAACTACCAACATCCTGCACATACTTTAAATTATCTTTAGATTACTTATGATACCTAATACAATGTAAATATTATGTAAATAGTTTTTATACTGTATTGTTTAGAGAATAATGACAAGAAAAAAATCTATGGATGTTTAGTACAGGCACAGCCATCATAGGCCTAACTATATTTTCTATCATCAGTTGGTTGAATCCACGTACACAAAACCCATGGATATGGGGAGCTGACTGTAGGTGTATGTATGCTACACATATATGTGTGTTTATACGTACATGTTTACTAATATAGGTTAATATGTATGGATAGTATATGGTAAGAAATATATACATATTTCTGTCCACACTTTTAAAATATGTGAATTATTTTTACAGAACACCCACTCTTGATTTATTTCCAGAAAATTTCTAACGATTTTCCCATCTATTTTTCTGTGTCTGAGCCCTGAGTATGTTTCCTTCATAGTCTTTGCATTTATTTACGTTTATTCACTTATATGTGTGTTTTCTCTATTAGAAAACCATTTCTAAGAGGACAAAGCCTTAGCTTCCAGGACCTAACAATTTTACTGAGAACGTGACACTAATAGACACATAATTAATATTGTTGAATAAGTACATGAAATAAGATTTATTGTTTGCAATGTTCTAGGAAGACACTGTGTTAAGAATTATCTAATACCCTCCTATAATTTTGAGGTAAGTTAAATTATGATCTCCTTTTTGACAGGTGAAGAAACTAAATATCCATAATAAATACAAGAAGATTAAACTCTCCTATAAAAAGTGTTTGGTTGAATATTTAAAACAAACATAAACAAAAATAAAAATAATGAAGTATTATATCTTATAAAAAAAACTTAAAGCAAACAACAAAGCAGTTTGAAAAACTAAGAGATGGACAAGCATCCACCAGAAAGTTTGAGAATAAAAAAAATCAAACAGCAATATTATCAGAAAAAAAATTGTTTAAGTCCAAGAAAATACGTAAAAGGAAGAATAGTGGATACTGTAATTAAAGATGTAGTAATCATCAATCTATCTGTACTTAACAATACAGATATATATGCAACTATAAGAAAAATGAATAAAGGTACAATCACAGGGGTATTTCTAAACATTTCTCTCAAAACTGACAAGCAAACAAAAGATTATTATGGCTATAAAATTTTGAATCATTAAAAAACTTAATATTAACCTTACTCTCCAACGTGGCTATTACTTCTGTTATTTTTTTTAAAAACTTAACTTTATTGAATTATGCACAGAATAAAATACATAAATCTTAATTGTACTATTTGTTGTACTTTGATAAAGGTATACACACATGTCACAGTCACCCTTGTTAAAAAATTTGAGCATTTCCTTAACCAGATAGTTCTCTTGTGACCACTTCCATCTAATTCCCAACACTTACACTCCAGAGGCAACCCTAATCTCATTCCTATTACTAAAAATTTGTTTTTCCTGTTCTTGAACTTTATATAAAAGAAATCATATAGTATATCCTTTTGTTCAGTCTGGCTCTTTTCACCAAGCATAAAGTTTTTGAGATTCATCGATGATGATGTGTGTATTAGTAGTTCATTCCATTTTATGGTTAAGTAGATAGGTATGGATTTATCATAATTTTTTTATCTCTTCACCTGTTGATCAACATTGGGATTATTTCCAGGTCTTGGTGATTATAAGTTAATTCTCTAGGAACCTGTAAATACAAGTCTCCTTGTAGACATATGCTTTTATTTTTTCTGGGTTAAATACCTAGGAGAGAAATTGCTGGATCATATGATAAGTGTAAGTTTAACAATATAAGAAACTGCTAAATTGTTTTTCAAAATGATTGTATTATTGTATTCTGATCAGCAATATATGAAAATTCTAGTTATTCTACATTCTTGCCAATACTTGTTTTAATCATAGTGTGTGTGAAGTGGTAGCTCATTGTAGTTTTAATTTGTATTTTCCTGATGATAAATGATTTTCATGTTTACATATGCTTATTTAATCGAGTATTGTATTAAAAGATTCAAGTTCCTTGCCCCATTAAAAACAACTGGGTTATGTGTGTTGTTATTATTACTTTTTTATTACTATACTTCAAGTTCTGAGATACATGTGCAAAGCGTACAGGTTTGTTACATAGGTAGACACGTGCCATGGTGGTTTGCTGCACCCATCAACCCTTCATCTACGTTAGATATCCCTCCCCTAGCCCCCCACACCCTGACAGGTCCTGGTGTGTGATGTTCCCCTCCCTGTGTCCATGTGTTCTCATTGTTCAACTCCCACTTATGAGTGAGAACATGCGGTGTTTGGTTTTCTGTTCCTGTGTTAGTTTGATGAGAATGATGGTTTCCAGCTTCATCCATGTCCCTGCAAAGGACATGAACTCACCCTTTTTTATGGCTGCATAGTATTCCATGGTGTATACATACCATATTTTCTTTATCCCATCTGTCACTGATGGGTATTCGCATTGGCTCCAAGTCTTTGCTATTGTAGACAGTGCTGCCATAAATATATGTGTGCATGTGTTTTTATAGTAGAATGATTTATAATCCTTTGGGTATATATATACCCAGTAATGGGTTGGCTGGGTCAAATGGTATTTCTGGTTCTAGATCCTTGAGGAATCTCCACACTGTTTTCTATAATGGTTGAACTAAATTACAGTTCCACCAACAGTGTAAAAGTGTTCCTGCTTCTCCACATCCTCCCCAGCATCTGTTGTTTCTTGATCCTGATTTTTTAATGATCGCCATTCTAACTGGAATGAGATGGTATCTCATTGGGGTTTGGATTTGCATTTCTCTAATGACCAATGATGAGGGGCTTTTTTTCATATGTTTGTTGGCTGCATAAATGTCTTCTTTTGAGAAGTGTCTGTTCATATACTTCACCCACTTTTTGATAGGGTTGTTTGTTTTTTTCTTGTAAATTTGTTTAAGTTCTTTGTAGATTCTGGATATTAGTGTCTTATTATTAAGTAGTATGAGATCTTTTTAAATGTATTTTGAATATGTCTATGGTAGGCAGAATGGCCCCCCAAAATCTCCATTCCCTGTTTCCTGGATTCTGTATATATGTTACATTATAAGGCCAAATGAATTCTCCAGATGTAATGAAGTTTAGGGACCTTAAAATAGGAAGATTATTTTGGGTTATTTGGGTGGACCCAATCTAATCACTTGAGTCCTTAACAGCAGAGAACTTTCTCTGTCTTTGGAAGCAGAAGGAAAAGTCAGAGGGATGTGACGCCTGAGAAAGGACTGAGTATACCATCGCCGGTTTAAAGATAGAGGTGACAATGTGACAAAGAATGTAGATAGTGTAGGAGCTAAAAGAGGCTCCTGGTTGACAGCCAGCTAGGAAATGAGGACTTCAGCCTTACAGCCTCAAGAAACTGAATCCTGCCAACAACCTGAATGAGCTTGGAAGTAGATTGTCCCCTAGAGTCTCCAGATAAGAGCCCAGGATGGCTGACACCTTGATTTTGGCCTTGTGAGACACGGAGCAGAGAAACCAGTCCAACCCACCTGGACTTCCGATCAGCATAACTGGGAGATAATACATTTGTGTTGCTTTTAGTCACTAAGTTTGTGGTAATATGCAACAATACAAAACTAATCAAAGTTCTTTATCAAATACATTTTGTTAATATTTTCTTTCAATTTTTGATTCAACTCTTCATTTTATTAATGGTGTCTTTTGATGAGTTTAAATTCGTGTGAAGTTCACTTTGTTATTTTTTTTCCTTCATCATTAGTGCTTCCTGTTTTGTGCTTGGAAACTTATTTCTTATATTAGATCTCCTGTTCCAGGCGATCTGGGGCTTTTCAAAGTTGTTAAGCTTTATCATGTAGCTCCTAGAATTGTTCAAGAGCAATCAAAGTGTGTCAGATCACTGGTGAACCTAGGATTTTAAATATCACACCCACATTTATGGGCTAGGATCTCCCTATAAACAAAATTATTCTTACTTCATTAAACTAATTTTGCTCCATTTTTCCCAAACCATTTTCTTTCCTTATAATTATATAGTGGATTATTTCGATGCTAAGAGAAAGTAAACTATCTTAAATACATACTTTCCTTAGCTCCCACTTACTGAGTCTGTCAATGTGGCAGGTACTCCTGGAAACGGGATATATCTTAAATCTCCATAATAATTCTGCAAGATAGATTTTAGTGACATCACAGCTAAAAGTAACATCATAGCTTAGAATTTAAAGGACAACACAAACATCCTGAGAATCTACTGTTTTGGGTTTTGACATTTTCCAACTCTGATTCCCATTAGGATGTTCATTCATGTCCATAGAATTATCTTCAGAGTAGCACTTTACTTGTTTTTACTTTTTAAATAATTTGATTCTGATAAAATCTAAGATCTCCCTGTTTAAATGTTCTTGCAGGAAGACTACAGAAAAAAAATTAGGAGGAATATATTTGCATAGTTGTTTTTTTTTTTTTTTTTTTGAGATGGAGTCTCGCTCTGTTGCCCAGGCTGGAGTGCGGTGGTGCAATCTTGGCTTACTGCAAGCTCCGCCTTCCTGGTTCATGCCATTCTCCTGCCTCAGCCTCCTGACTAGCTGGGACTACAGGCATCCGCCACCACGCCTGACTAATTTTTTTATATTTTTAGTAGAGACAGGGTTTCACCATGTTAGCCAGGATGGTCTTGATCTCCTGACCTCGTGATCTGCCCACCTCGGCCTCCCAAAGTGCTGGGATTACAGGCATGAGCCACCACGCCCAGCCTATTTGCATAGTTTTAAAGCATACGTTCTTTAAATAAAAAGAAAAATATAGTAAGTAGTGAAGAAGTCAGACTCGACAACAAAATAAAATAACAAAAATAATATAAATGTGAGGCAGATAGGCACTCTATGTCTTCAAGTGTGACACCATGAGAAAGACACATTACATACAATATTCCAACTGAAAAGGCATAAACTGAATATAAACACAAGGCAATATCATACAAATCCCAAATGAGAAACATTACATTCTTTTTAAAAAGGAAACTATTCTTCAAAATTGTCAATGTCCTCAAAGAAAAAAGACAAGGAACTGATCAAGATTGAGTCTTAGGAGGCTTGCGGTCAGCTTGCACTGGTTTGCGAGAGCCTGTTTTGCACATCTCTTTTCAACTGTAGGTTCAGTGATAACATTTTGGTAGCTTAAGGTTGGTTATATTGGGGGTGTTTACAGAAATGACAAAGGTTACAAATTGGGGCATTCATCCATTGGAGCACTGGTTGTCAAGCGTTTACCAGCAAATCACTGAAGACATTACATTTAAGCACAATATGTGATCCTAGACTACATCATGAACTGACGAGAAAAATATGCTCTGAAGAACATTACTAGGTCAAATGGCAAAATTGGATTAGAAGAGAAAGAAGTATTGCACTAATGTTAAATTTACCGAAGTTTATAATCAACTGTAGTTATGTAAGGGGATATTTTTATGGTTAGGAAAGGCACATTGAAAAGCTTAGAAATAAAGGGGGATGACGTATGCAACTTACACTCATGTTTTAGAAAAAAATGTTTAAAAGAACACATGATAAAGCAAATGGGACAATACATAACCTGGATAAAGATTTGTGAGCATATTTTTATTCTTGCAACTTTTCTGTAAGCTTAAACTTATCTTTAAGTAAAAGTTTTAAAATATCCCAAGTGATAAAAGAGAAGCTCGATCACAAGTAATCTATTTTAAAACCAGAAGATTTGTCTGTGCATTTTATTTCATGTCTATTTTCAAGATAGAAGGCATTGTTCTCCTGAGCCACACATGGAAAAGAAAGGGAATTTTACCATGTGGAAATTTTACCTCCCTTGGTAAATTTTATATTTTGGTGGGTTTAGGAATTCATGAGAGATGTGCCCTGGCTGTTGCAGTTTTTGTACATTTATGCCATCTGGATCAAAGACAGCTCAGACTCTCACCTGTATTGGGCAAACACTGCTACATGAAACTCAATCCACTGTAATTCATTCTCTTGAAATCTTTATAAAGAAGTTGCAAGGGAAATGCATGGATAATTACTGTTTATGCTCAAGGACCAAATTTACCCCTTTCATTGGGTTTGAAGGAGATGGTAATGAGCTTCTTTTGTGGCCCTGCCATTCACCAGATGACAAGCTCTTTTAAACTGAAGGCTGGTTTAATTCCTTCTCACAGAATAACATTTTAGCAAACTTGACAGCAGAATTTTGTTTTTGTTATTTTTCTTCAGTAAACGTAGTATGTACAATTGTTTTAAAAAATCTAACCATAGAGAAAGGTACAAGATGAGAAATAGCAATACTCCCTGTGCCCCTAACTCCACAGTCACTGTTAAATATATTTTGTACACTCCTGGGAGTAGTGAGTACACACTTTCACCCATATGCATACTTTAAAAAAATACAAATATTTATGCTTTACAGTAATTTATATTTTTTCCAGATAGTGATATATCTTACTCTCCCCCACCCCGCCACCACCTTGATAATATGTCTAGAACATGTTTCTTCTGGGTTGAACCATATGAAATTACTGTTTTGCTAGTTTGACCTAGTATCTCGGCACATGGGTATAGCCCATTCTTTAGACCATGCTGTAGATTTTTCTTGTACAGATACACAGATACCTATTACTCCCATATTGCTGGACATTTAGTTTGCAATTTTTTTTCTGTTATATATAATGCTAAAATGATCACTGTTTACATATATCTTGGGATACTTTCATGACTTTGTGCCAAATTCTTAGTAGAAAAATTTCTAGGTGGAAGAAAAGATATATTTTTAAATCTCAAATTTGTCAAATTGACCTCCAACAATGTTTATCTTTACAGGGGCCCTGGTTATGCAGAACACTGTGGCATCTCAGAAATTTTAATTTTTGAAAGTCTTTTTGGTGAAAATGTTTATTTTTATTTCATTGTTTTGATTGACATTTTAAAAATGGTTTTGAACCTCATCTTATAAGCTTATTTGCTTTTTGCATTTATTTTCCTGCAAAAGTTGCCTTTTTCATATCTTTTAAAGATCATTCTTTTAATTCATTACAATTAATTCGTGGTTGTGATGTTTAAGTTCAAAAAATTTGCTATTTGTCAAGTATTTTACAGTAATTGAATGAGTGGAAAGTATGAGGAAAGTTAAGGAGGAAATAGTAATTTTGAGACTATGCTACATTCCACATACAGACTTTTTTGTTTTTTTTACAATTTGATTTCATGGATTTTTTTCTTTGCTATTGGATTTATTAATTTTTTGTGGCTTCTGTATTCTGTCTGACTTGGAATGATGTTTCTAATATATCTGGGTTTTTCTTGTTTACTTTCAAAGAAGCGCATAGATTCCTGCTTTTCTGGAAAATTTCTAATTACAAATGTCTGTAGTATTTGTACAATATTATCGGACTATGCTACCAGAATTTGATTTCAAAAATAAGATAGCTACAGTAACTCTAGTTACCACAACATAGCTATGTCATGGTCTACATTAGTTAGACATCCTTTGAAACTATTTGTACTCATTCTTCCACCTTCCTGTTTTATGCTCTCAAAACAACTTTCCAATCATTCCTTCAGTGTTCAGGAAGGTGATGCTCCAGAGAAGGAATGCAGTTAGAAAGCCCCCTGTAAATGATCAATTTGTGTTCTAGTGCAAAGCACTGTTTTCTGAGAGCTGGGTTTCCCCTCAACATTCCAGACTTGCTCAGATGAGACCTCACTCACTCTGGAAGTCAAAGTTAAAAGTGACTTGGAATTATAGGTTAAGGAAAGAGGTAGATCCTTTTTCTATCTTAAGTTTCCATCTGAAGGATGGTCCTGATACTTGTTCCACAGAAGCCAAAAAAAGAGTCTCCAGGTAACAAGATCTTCTCTGGGACAAGCAACAGTTAAGGCAACAAAGCATGAGGTTTTGGTTGTTGTTTTTGTGAGTTTTCTGTTTGTTTGCTGGCTTGTTTTTTCTAAGGGTTCATTGGCTCTAGGCAGCCCAGCTTTCATTTAAGGAAAGGTTCGTGGGCGTCTTGTGGCCTCCACTCCACATGCCTCTGCACTATGTCTATGACTTGCAAAAACAACCGTGTGGGATGCTAATTCAGTCTTTGGTTTCTTTTTCATATCAAATACTGCCAACTTGGCCTTAAATATGTGCCAGATGCACGATGGTTTTATGATGTGATACCGTTAGGAAGTCTGGGCTGAGTATAGCTGGATGTGAGCTGGCTTCTGCTATTGGAGCGGTTCCTGTCGCTGATGACTCTAGCACAAGCTTGAGAGCTTGATGGCTTTGCTGGGCACCTTGGCAAGTAGTGCCTGGCAGTGGATGGTCATTGAGTCCGGGGGAGAACTGCAGGTTCTCTTTTCTCTGATGTCCAGATTTCTGAGGCCTATGAGAACTTGCATGGTGCTTTTCTGGGAAAGGAATGAAAAGCCTCACCATCGTGCAGCACACAGTGTCAAAATCTTGTCACAAATATCCTGGGTACTGCCTCCTGATATGCATACCTAGGGCACTCTTGCCTTTCCAATTAATATTTTAAGGAAGTTTTCATTGCTGATGGGCCCAGAAACTCAAACATATTTAACTTGGAGTTAAAATTAAACACCAAAGGACTGAGAAAGATATCCAGTTGAAAAAATAACTAGAAAGTTTAGGGAGATTATTTGATCTAAAATGACTATTTTGGAGAGTAAAACCTATGGGCAGTTTTCTCAGTTCTCATGTGCAAATTTTATAAGAGACGTAGTCCAAGCGCCGTAAGTGCACATTATTTTTATTTGTATACGTTTTCTCTTTTGCTTTCATTGCCTGCAATCAGGTGAAACAATGGTGGCGGTTCAGTGCTTTATTTCTGACTTTGACCAAAATGATCTCTTTTATGCCTGTGATCAGAGATTTACTACCAAGCACTATGAAAAAAATTTGACACTTACAAAACGAATCAATGCTATGATTCAATGAAATTTTTAACATTTTTAAGTCTTGAAAATCCAAGGATAACTTGTGTGCAGGTTCTGTTGGTCACCGTGGAGACGTAAATATTTTATTTGTGAAATCTGTTTGCTTACTCTGCAAGTATTCAGGGTGAACTAGGTTGTGCCAGAATATTTAGTGGTACTGATAATAGTAACTACAGATGGAGAAAATCATAGAGGACGGTGGTGATATGTCTTGGACATCATTTCCATAATATTTACAAAAAGCAGAGCAACGAAAGTGCTTTCTACATTGAATCAAAATGATGTACCAAAGACCAGTCTCTTTTCAGGATGTGGCAGGCAGCGACTCCCATTTCCTGTAATAGGGTCAAAACCTCTTGCTAACAGGCTATCTTCTCCCACACCTCCGTGGCTCCAAAAAGATTTATAAGCTTTGCTGCCCAGAATCTTTCTTAGTAAGGGGTATATGAAGAGCACGCACATGTAAACTTGGTGTAAAAATAAAAGATGTGATCCATTTCCTTTAGTTTCTCCTTCGTATTTATGAACATATCTAGGGCAGAGCTGTGCAACAGAACTTTCTTCAGTGATGGAAATGATCTAAATTTGTGCTAATATGGTAGCCACTGGCAACATGTGGCTATTTGAGTGCTTGAAAAGTCGCTAGTGTGAGGAAAGAACTGCATTTTAAATTTTATTTACTTTAAACAGATGTATATGACTAATGGCTGCTGTATTGGACAGCGCAGCCCTTGATTAGAGCTTAATTTTCTCAGTTAGGATTGGCTTGAGAAAAACACCACTAATGAGCACTTCCTAAATAACAGCACAGGTAAAATAAAATTGAGCAGATGTTTAGATTTTCCTGAATTCAGCTTAGGCAAGATTTCATAGGATCACAGTTTCACCTCTAATGGCTCCAGGAAAAATCATTGATTTTATTAAAAACAAACAAAAAAGAAGCTCTGATACCACTTTCTAAAATGTTTAAACAAAAATGCATGATTTGATAAATAACTCTATCACTTAGATCTTTAAGATTTTCTTCTTCTCAAATACATGTATGTTCATCTGGTGTGACCTTAAGTCAGGTTCAGGGTCACTTTGGAGGCCTCTTGTCTTTGTCCTACACGATCTCCTTCAAAATCCTATGTGACAAGATTTTCAGTGGAGAATTTTTTTTCTATGTTTTCATGCGTTGCATTGATCTTCTTTTAAATCATTAAGAGGTAGGGAAGAAGGCATGAAATTACTGTCATAAATATATGCTGCGGTTGGCTTTGCTTCACAGATCTGAGGAGAGTAAAGGTTTGGTTTCTGTGGGATCCAAGATGACTGCTATCATTCCAAATGATATCTCACCCAAAGAAAGCTTTCTATACCCAAATGAGTGATTTTTACTGTATTGTTCTATTTATTTATTTTTGTGTATTTAGCGGGGTAAAAGTACAGGTTTCTCACATGCATATATTGCATAATGGTGAAGTCTAGGCTTTTAGTGTACCCATCACCCGAGGAGTGCATTGTACCCAATAGGTAGTTTTACAAGCCTCACCCACCTTCACCCTCCCAGGCTCCATAGTCTCCAGTGTCTATTGTTCCACTTTGTATGAGCATGCATACCCATTGTTTGCTTCCCACGTACACATAAGAACATGCGATACTTGACTTTCTGTGTGAGTTATTTCATTGAGGGCAATGCCTTCAGTTCCATGTTGCTGCAAAAGTTGTGATTTCATTCTTTCTGGCTGAATAGTATTCCATGGTGTGTATATATGTCTATGCCACATTTTCTTTATCTAGTCCTCCACAGATAGACACTTAGGTTGGTTTCATATCTTTACTTTTGTGGATAGTGCTGTGATAAACATAGGAGAGCAGGTATCCTTTTGATATAATGATTTACTTCCCTCTGTGTCTATATCCAGTAGTGGGCTTGCTGGATTGAATGGTAGTTCTATTTTTAGTTCTTTCAGAAATCTCCATGTTATTTTCTATAAAGGTTGTACTAATTTACATTCCTACCAACAGTGTAAATGTTCCCTTTTCTCTGACTCCTTGCCAACATTAGTTGTTTTTAGGCTTTTTAGTGGCCATTCTGACTGGTGTGAGATGGTATCTCATCGTGGTTTTGATTTGCATTTCTCTGACTAGTGATGTTGAACAATTTTCATACATTTCTTGGCCACATGTATGCATTCTCTTGGAAAATGTCTGTTCATGTCATTTTCCTAGTTTCTAATGGGGTTATTTGTTTTTCCTTGTTGACTTAAAGTTCTTTGTAGATTCTGGATATTAGCCTTTGTTGGATGCATAATTGCAATTTTTTTCCATTCTGTAGGTTGTCTGATTCCAAATGAGGGGTTTTTAAACATGTAGACTAACAGTCGCCAAGGTGAAAGCTTTTTTTAAAGGATCACAATATAAAAGATGAAACCAAGGCATAGAGTTTAAGAGATATCAAATATGTGTGAGCAGGGTATATGAAGTAAATAGTTTGACTTTCTGGGTACTGGTTTTATTTCCAGAGTATGGAGTGTTATTGCACCCCAGGAACAGAACATCAGAATTTATAAGGGTCATTTCAGGCAGGTGTCTTGGGCCTTGCTAAGGTGCTATAGCTAATGGGGAATCGTGGAAAGATTTAGGCAGAGGGTTTGCAAGTCTGATTTGCATTTCAGATAAATCATACTCAAAACTTGACAGTAATGAACTTGTGAAAGGGATATCCTTCAGGGTAACTTCAGCAGGACTTGGAAGTTGACTGGATGTGAGGTACAATGCGAGTAAAGCAGAAGACAAAAAATAGAATTCAGTGTTCTCACTTGGGAATGGGCAGATATTGCTGTCAACAATTACAACTGGAACTGTTGTTGGGGAATAAACAAAATTGTGAGAAAGACAATGAGCTTAATGAACCCTTGGAATATATCCTCAGGAAACTATCCAGAAGGCATTGAGATGTTTAAGTTGGGATTAGAGGAGCTATCTAGGCAGAAAAGAGAAATTTAAGAATAATCTGCACTCTGGCAAGTCACTGTATATGGGCAGTGATGAGCTAGAATCATCAACTTGTAAAATAAGCCAAAGAAAAAGGAGCTCTTTAAGGAAACAGAGAAGAAATGGGAGGAGAAAAAGGAAAACAAATAGAAGTAAATAATCAAGAAAAGAAGTAGTTTCCAGAATGTCACCGAGATAAACATCTACTATATAGTGGGGACTGAAACTATCCTGTAGGCATTGTGTTATATGTGACAAATACCTGCCTTCTACGGATCGCTTCTCTTTCTCAATTTGCTCCTCTCTGTGCATATTCCTGCATATTCTCCCACACATCCTTCAAAACTCAACATAGAGGCATTGTCCCCTGCAGGCAAACTTTCCTGCCTCAGTGTCTCACCCAGCCAAACGACATGAGTTGCTTTTCCATTTGACCCTATTGCTCCAGTGCCATCCTGTGTTATTGCAGGGATAGTACCTGCATGCCAGCCTCCTTCTCTGTACTGCAAGCTTTTCAGGGTTATTGTGGGGGACTGATTTGCACTAAGGATTACACATTTCATGTGTCCCTGTATTCACTCCTTTGGTAGGATCCCTTTCACACTTGGACTTGACTATGTGTCTTCTTTTGGCCAATGGAATGATACAAACTTGATTTCAGCAGAGGCTTGAACGTGTTTGTGCATTTTGAGTTTCTTAGACTCCTGCTACCACATGCAGATACGTCTGGGCTTACCTGATGGTGGAAGAGAGATTACTTCTAGTAGAACCAAGTCATCCTCACCAAAATCCTTCTAGATTAGCCAGCCCCTAGCTGACACAAAAACTGAATGCATGAGCATTAAGTTTTGGAGTAGTTTTCTATACAGCAATAACTGATACAATTAGGAATCATGCCTTATACATCTTTTTTATTTCTAGCACATTAACCCAGTACTTAACATCCACTGGATGCTCCATAAATATATGTTGAACTGAAAAGCCTAGAAGAGATAGAATGAAAATTCCAAATGTAAAGCGTTTTTCTTTCCTCTCTTTCTACTAAACATTATGGCTATACCCCAATTTTCCCACTAACTTTTTTTACCTCTGAGATTTTAGGAGCTAAGACTGCAGGGGTGGTTGTGGGAAATCCAGCATGCGCAGTGTGGTTTGAAATCCACAGACAAGGGGCGATGGCTTCCTTCCTTGGCCCACTGCCCTACGCGCGGTGAGCGGAGCAGCCAAGCCAGAGTGGCAGCCACAGTGTGGGAGCCCAGCTCTGCTGCCATAAATTACCCAGGGGCAGGAAGGAGCAGTGAGAGTCAGCGGTTTCAGCTACCTAGTAGTTCATTTTTGTTCTTGTTTTTCAGTTAGCAATCTGTAAAATTTATTGCAAAATTAAGCTCCCTGCTCCAGAGTCAATAATATTCCTGGTGCCAGGTGGTGTAATAATTCACCAAAAGGGCAGAAGTTGGAGGGAATAAGACTGATTTAGGAAGTAGACTTCCAAGCCCTATTGCTGCTGCCTATTCCCTGCTGCTAAAGGTCAGGTAAGTAGAGGGCTAAGGTTACAGCCTCCTGATATCCTTGGAGAGCTAGACTTTCTATTGGGTTTGAAATTGAAAACAAAATCTGTTTCTATTGCATGATGGATTCCTTTTATCCTTCCCACCTCTGTTTCCATTAGCATAAAAATAGAAACGTTCACTTTCATATTTTGTTTCTGGCTTTGCAAGGAAGAGGTACTGTAGAAAACTTGGCCATGTGCATGTTTCCTGCAGTGCTTTCTAATACCCTAACATCAATGTCTGTGAACTGGAGGGGCTATTGGAGATCTCTCTAATCCAACTTCTTCATTTACAGATGCAAACATCAAGTCTGGGAGTAATAATGATTGTTCAGGTTCTGTCCAGATACTTACTTGAGGCTAAACACTAAATCTCATTCCCAGGTTATATGCCAACTGCTTCACTGGACATTCTGCCCCTGAAAGGACTTCAATATTCCTTTGCTCTTTCTTGATTATGTACAGTATCTTTAAAAAAGTATCTCTTCCTCTCCTGTTATTTCTTAAAAAGTCTTAATTGTGGGTCTGATGATCTAAAAGGACCATGAAGCCACATCTTCATTCCAGATGCAAGGGACAAACTGTTACCATCAACTAGCTTGTATTTAATTATCTTTACAAATTAATTCCCTTCCCTAAAGGATGATTGAAATGCCATATTTGGCTATTCCCTATGTCTCTTTCTTGAAATGCCTACAAAATCATCTTTGCAACCTGGGATGCAAGTTTGGTATTTCTTGGGACAATTAGCAGTTGGGAATTACACTCTACCACTTAAATGTGTATGAAATTTAACATCACCATCTGGTCTTTTAGAAAATTTAGATGGAATTTCTTCCTTTCACATCCTCAGTTCTTTATTGGTGTTGGAACCTTAGCCACTAGCTCAGTGCTAGCTATAAAGCTCAGATTAGAAGAAATTGCTTTGATGTTTTCAAAGTCAAGAAAGAATTTTACACCTCTCTGAGTAGCCCTTGACTGCAGGTGAGGAATGTATCTCTGGAGAGGTACCATTAGAGCTAATTGTATATGACCTGATTGATCCATCAGAGTTCTTAGAGTTTCTAATTGAATTTGCTCTTGTCTTCATAAAATGAAGATTTGATTTAGTTGTTAAGTTGTGGATTGGAGGAGCTGGCTGCATTCTGTATCTGATCACAGGGATACAGTTGATATGATGATCTAAAGTGGGCTGCATAAATCCACCCTTGTCACCCAATTCCTCCTCCGTTACCCGTGTAAATCAAGGATGGCTCCGAGAAGCTCATTCTCCATCTAGGAGGGAATGCCCGTTTCACCAATTAGAAGCTGAGGCTTTTCTCCAGTTATTAGCATCGGGGTGAGAAGGGGCCTAGAAACCAGAACATTGTGAAACTTTTGTAACCTGACCTGAAACTGGACAGGAGGAGCTTGGCTTCAGGCTTCACCAAGACCTTGAAACTCAGCCCAAGCTGATTAAAACTTGAGAGTGTGAGTCTTTTCAAGTGCCCTAATTGTGTTATGTTGTGGATAGAAACCATGAAAACCCGACGTTTTGAAAGTCTCCATCTTCGGTGAATTTTACTTCTAAGCTAATTAAACATCTGTTTCATCCTGAGATTTGGATCAAAACTCGAATGAAAAGTTGGAAAACAAATTAAATAGTCATAGTTAAGCCATCAGTAAAACAGATACACACACTAGAGACATTTGTTCTGATGTAGCAAAATTAAATGCCCAAACTGAACATCATCTTTTCAATTCTATCTACCAGTATGTTCAAAATATAACTAAATGATTTTTTAATTCCATAAGACTGTCCATATCAAGTTGTCTAAAAATGGGAATTGTTTGTACTCAAAAAGCTTTATTTAATCTACTGTCTCCCGTATATATATACACACTCATACATACACACACACACACACACACACATGCACACACACATACACACGTATGTGTATATATATGGTGAGCACTCTATGATTTTCCACTGGAAGCAAAATTAAATCTAGTTTAAAATGTTATTTAAAATTTTGTGGTCGGCTGGGTGCGGTGCCTCACGCCTGTAATCCTAGCACTTTTGGGAGGCCACGGCGGGTGGATCACTTGAGGAGAGGAGTTCGAGATCAACCTGGGCAACATGGTGCAACCCCATCTCTACTAAAAATGCAAAATAGAAAAAAAAGATTTAAAAAATTTTGTATTCGATTGTCTTCCTCACTTCACACACACAGATACACTTCATTTGTCTACCCACCATGCATCCTTGTCCTTACAGTTGAAAGTGTCAGTCTTTCAGAATCTACTATATACAATCAAGAGAAGAAAGTCATCTCTTCCTCAACGAGCCCTCAAATCACATAACAACAAATGGTCTGCAATTGATTTTATGTGGAGCAGATGTATAGACAGTATATAATGTTATGGTGAAAGATGTATATACTTCGAAACTGGACAACCTGAGCTCAAATTTCTACTCTCCCACTTATTAGCTGTATGACCTCAGGTAAGTCATTTAAACTGTTTGAGCCCCAGTTGGCTCACCTAGAAAGCAGGGTAATAATTCCACCCATCTCAAGGGATGTGGATGAAACGAATCAATCTACATAAAGTTCTTGAAATAGTGCCAGGGTGATATTACACTTACATAAGCAACATGCACGTGTTTCTCCCATAATACCCCAAATATCTTAGTAATCACATATTTGTGAATCCAAATGGTTGTTCATGCAGTAGAAAATTTTTCATTAATGCAAGATATACCTAATTAAGGTGCTCTAAGTGGAACTTGTTTGGTATCCACATGCCACCCTCCCCTTGAAATCAAGGGTATTTTCCTGGTAGTTAAGAGCTCTTCTGCTTGTAAAGCATATGCCACGAAGCCCCTGCATACCAGTTTAGAGATTTTAAAGATAGTTTTTTTGTGTGTGTTTGCTTTTGCTTTTGTTCTGGTTTGTATCAACATTTATTCTTCTTATCATCGCAAAGGAGAAGGAAGGCTGGCTAACCTGACGGAATGGTTTAGTTAGGAAATGAATGGACATCTCTGGTATCTGTTCATCTTTCACACACTCCTTATAATAGTAAAATGTTATTTTTCTAGGGTCATTCTCATTGGGAAAAGCTTTAAAAGATCCACTTGAAAGTTAATTGTACACAGGGTGATAAGGCTTTCCTGGTTCAGGGATTTGTTTCAAATTAAGCTATAAATCCATAAGTGTGCTGCATTCGCTGGTCTCTTTATGATCCTGAGGGGGACTGCACCATTCTTTAATTTGAACCTTAAATGAGAGGGAAGGAGAAGGGGAAGTGAAAGGAAAACTAAGCCTTAAGATTTTAAGGAAACCCATCTATATAGCTAGGCTCTATCCTCCAGTCTTTCCCTAAGACAGGTAAACTTTGATGAAGTTTACCTGTCTGTTAGGCACCTCTCTGTTAGGCAATAGACTGGATAAATTCCCACATTTTCCATGTCATGCGACTTTTATTCTTTCCCATAATACAAAGAGGACAGATGATCTCTTAGCCCTTTTTTGCTGTATTAACTTTTACATTTTGACCGAAACATGTTTTTCTTCTTGTATGGATCATGGCTACATTGTTGCCTCCATTTTGGAGTTTCTCCTCTGTAAACCCAAGTATAATTGTCTCTGTCCTTACTTCAATAGCCTTTGGTTATCAGACGGTAACTCCAAGAATAATTGGAGTATATACCAAAGGAATTCAGAATAAGAGCACATTAATCCTTGTTTGCATTCCCTTCTACAGCGTGAGCTAGCAACTTCTCATCCAGAAGGTGCCAAACCATCAGTAGGTATGGAAGAGCCGGTCATTACTAATGATGGCCCAGGAAAAGATCATTTACAGGCATAAGGAAAGCCAAAAATAGAGTGTAAAAAGAAAGTACTTTAAAAGGGTTCATAATGTCTCCCCTGCAACAAATGTCCTTTCTAAAATGTCTTGACCTTTCCCATCTGCCTCTGTTTTGTGAGTCCTCCTTTCTCAAAGCCAGGGAGAAATTCCCAGTGGCTGCTGATGTGTTATCTTTAGGAATGGAAGGTTATCATATAATATGCATTTTCACTGCCTGAATCTTAATTTCCTGCAAGCTGCCCCATCTGGGAGTCAAAATAATCTACATGTGGAGGACATTTATAGAACGTCCTCTGGCTTATTCCTCATTACTGAGTGGATCATTGGTGGTGTGACTCTGGCAATGAAACCAGGGCATTTTTGAGAGTGAAAGGAAAAGCCGCTAATAATTATCTAGAATAGCAGAAATGGGAATGATCCTATACTAATTGGGAGGAATTATTAAGGAGTAACAGGGCAATAAATACAAACTTATTCAGTGATTGAGTTTTAAAAAGAAACGAAGAAATCAAAGTAAGAGTTTCTTTTTGCTACTATATTTAGAAAGTGTGCTGTGTACTTTGTATCTATTAACTCAGTATAATACCTGTATTAAATGGGTGTCATTCCCATTTTATGGATTAGAAAACCAAGGCTCTAGGAACTAGTCACTTACTCAAGGATACAATGTATTATATTTTGGGAAAAGTATTGAATTAGAATGCTTGAAATAGCATTGAACTAGAAGTTCTATAAATTTCTAACTTGCAGAAATTAGAAATTATGAAAGGAACTAACCAAAAATGAATAAATAAATGATTGAGAGAGTGTGCAAATAAATGGTTGAATAAATAAAATAATCTTTAAAGGCCCAGCAAATCTCACCCATGAGATGAGAAGAATCCTGTGCATATGACCATTTAGGTTTGCAAAAATCTGCCCATTTAAAAATATTCATAGCTAACTTACATTACCTGCTCTTATTTTACTTTTACTGCATCATAAAGATGATAGCAAATTCCAGCAAGTAAGAAAACTAAAAAAGTTAAAGCTCGGGACTATTGTTATGGCAATTTCTCGAAATGGAGGGAAATATACATATATATATATATATGTATACACACACACACACACACACACGTATACACACACACCTTCCCAGTTATATATGGAATAGTTTAAAAGAGCTTTTATGCTCCTACCTGCTAATGTCACTCATGATAACGTATTTTAAGGAAATAGAGCAGGGCTTTGGCACCCCTTGCATAGGCCAGTAGTTAGATGCAGGCTGCTCTGGGGAGGGGTTGAAGTTTTGGGCTGGAGCCTTTCCTCGGCCAAGGGCAATCCCCAGAAAGAAACCCAGGCTAATGTATGACCTTTAGCAAGTTACTTTATCCTCTTTGGTTCTCTGCTTTCTCATATTAAAATGAGGATTAATCATTATCATCTTATTTACTATGCAAGGTTGTTATGAGAATCACTAAAATGTCACTGTATCTCAAAATACCTCAAAATATAAAACATGAAATATGAAAGATGTTGTTATCAGTCCTATTGCCCTGAATAAATTAGAAACTCAAGCTGGGCTGTCTCTGAGACTTGATCTTTTAAAAGCAGATCTTTCAGCAATATATTCTGCCTTTGAAAATGTTTATAAAAGCCAACTATGTTGAGTGTATTTCTTCTCTTTATGTTCTCTTCTATTTGAGAGTTGTTTATTTATTTTTTAGAGAGACAGGGTCTCACTATGTCACCCAGGCTGGAGTGCAGTGGCAGGATCATGGCTCACTGCAGCTTGACCTCCCAGACTCAAGCAATCCTCCTACCTCAGCCTCCTAAGTAGCTGGGATTATAGGCATGAGCCACAGCACCAGGCTTATTTCAGAAAGTTGGTTTCTGCAATCCCCAGCCTGCTCTTCACTGTTTCCAGTGACTTTTGAATAGACACTTTGATTTTTCGTCTTTAAGAACTCCCTGTTATCTTCAAAACGATACATTTTAATGACCACTAATTATTGCTTTATGGATGCATTATTCTTAGAGATACAATTAGATCACAAATTCAAGGTGTTTGAGATTTTTCTCCCTTTCTTGCACTATGTTTTATGAAGTGGTAACTATTCTACTTTCTCAGGTAGATCCTTTTCTTGTAAGTCTGATTTACTTAGTTTGTTCTATGAATATATAACAATTTACTTCTCCATTGTACTATTGGTGAACTTTTAAGATTTTCCAGTTTGGGACTACTACAGTAATGCTGGGATGGCTTTTTTTTTTTTTTTTAATATTTATTCTGGTTCATATTTTAAAAAGTGGAATTACGAGGTCATGTGTATGCACATCTTCAACTTTCCTTGATAATGCTCAACTGTTTTCCAAATCAGTTGCACCATTTCGTGGTCATACCAGTAGTGCAGGTCTTCAATTGTCAGACGCTATGGCAGATGTTGCCAATGCCCCATATACCTGGCGCTAACCATTTTCATGCATGACCAACTCAAAAGCTTTCAACTACAAACACCTGCAACTGTGTGCCTGAGGGCTTTCTTTTACTGTCAGAGCCCACTCAGCTCACAAGTGGAACAAAAATTAACCTTTTCCCCACCTGGCCCTGGAAGTCACCCTAAAAAAAATTCCTAACTGGCTGGGGGCGGTGTCTCACGCTTGTAATCCCAGCACTTTGGGAGGCCAAAGTGGGTGGATCATGAGGTCAGGAGTTCAAGACCAGCCTGGCCAAGATGTGAAACCCCGTCTCTACTAAAAATACAAAAATTAGCCAGGCGTGGTGGTGCATGCCTGTAATCCCAGCTACTCGGGAGGCTGAGGCAGAAGAGTTGCTTGAACCCGGGAGGCAGAGGTTTCAGTGAGCTGAGGTCGCGCCACTGCACTCCAGCCTGGGCGACAGAGTAAGATTCTGTCTCAAAAAAAAAAAAAAAGAAAAAAAATTCCTAACCACAATGACGTATAATTCCAGCTCCCCTTTCCCTTCCCACAAGTGAGAAAACTCTGAGGTGTATTCAGCAACTCCTGGTAGTTTTAGGAGATAAAGCTTTACTTGCTCACAGTGATAACTCACTCTGTAATGATCTTTTATTTGGCTTTCATCTCTTCATCTCACTGCCCCATTTTCATATTAATATTTCCTGGGATCATTTTCCAAATAAACTATTTGCACTTGAGTCCTTCACTCATACTTCTCCATGTGTACCGGTCGAGCCTCCCTCCTGTCATCCCATACAGCCTTATGGACTTACTCTCATGATAACATTCCTCACACTCCATTGTATTGCAGAGTGTGAGCACCATGAGGGCAGTAACTTAAAGTGTTTCTTTCACAGCTGCATCTCTCATGTCTAGCATAGTCCCTTGTAGGTAGAAGGTGCTCAGTACTTTCTGGTGGAATGACTGTCTCAAGGGGTATCAGGTGAGTTAAGGGGGCAAGATGAAAAATAAAGCAGATAAAGGTGACAGTAAACATAGGGAGGGTGGAGTACTGATGTGTCTTAGAGAGTATCTCTGAGGAAGAACATTTGAACTCAATGAATTGAAGAAAGCCATGAAGATATCTGAGGAGAAAGCATTCCAAAGACAGGAAAAGCATGTATAAATGCCTAGAAATGGAAATATGTGGCCAGGCGCAGTGGCTCACACCTGTAATCCCAGCTCTTTGGGAGGGTGAGGCAGGCAGATCACAAGGTCAGGAGATGGAGACCATCCTGGCTAACATGGTGAAACCCCGTCTCTACTAAAAAAAATACAAAAAAAAATTAGCCAGGCGTGGTGGTGGGCACCTGTAGTCCCAGCTACTTGGGAGGCTGAGGCAGGAGAATGGCGTGAACCCGGGAGGCTGAGCTTGCAGTGAGCCGAGATTGCACCCCTGCACTCCAGCCTGGACAACAGAGCAAGACTCCGTCTCAAAAAAAAAAAAAGAAAGAAAGAAAGAAATGGGAATATGCGTGACCATTCTAGGGTGAGGCAATAGACCTGTGTAGCTAAAGCAGAACAAGGGGAAAATGGTAGGAGATGAGATAGAAGTAGCCAATGATAATAAAAGTGATAATAGAATGAATAAATGCAAACATATCTGAATAGATATATCAGTGAGAAGTGGCAAGTTACCATTACAATATATTTGAGTTAGATCTTCTTATGACTAAATTCCCTAATTTGTAAGATGGTAACATTAATACTTAATGTAGAACAGCTGAGGATTAAAAGAATATGTATTATGTTCTGGCAAACTGCCTAGTCAGAGTAGACTCTTAATGAGAAATTATTATGAGAAGCAGTAGCAGTAGTAGAAGTGGTGATCATCATTCTGGTGGTGGGGTAATGTTATCGTATTCTGACCACGTTGAATAGAAAAAACTAGTTTCCTTAAGCAAAGGGAGGGCCAAGGGCAAGTACAGAAAGCAACTGGTATTTGAAGTTCAAGTTGGAATCTATGGCTTTCAACATAGCAAACTAGTTAATGCATAGGGTTTACAATGGATATTCAGAAAGAGAAATTCATAAATAATGTGCATCACCGTAGGCCCTATGACAAAATAAATTGGGAAATGTGAAAAATATGTGTGACAACATTGGGCCCAAATTTTTCAGATAAGTTGCTAAGAAAATTAGAAATCTTTTTTTTTTCCTACTCGTTTTTCCTTCTGTCTGCCTTCCATTAAATCCATTCAAGCTGTAAGTCTTTGTAAATATCTTACTCAAAGCATTGCCTTTGCAAGCCTGCTGTTGATGTTGTTAAAGTGAGTGGGAAGACATTTGCTGGTTCTGGAGTTTACCTGCAGTTGGAGGCTCTTTGCCTACTGACAAGGATGTTCACAGAGAATGCCAAATCTAAAGCACTTGAGGCTTAATCAGAAGAAAGACAGGCTGATGAATTATGTATAAGGTAATCTATGAGGAGTCCATGAAGCAAAAACCTATGGCATTTGGAAGACATCGTTATCTTAGAAGTTTCAAAAATCTTGCATCCATTATTATCTATTGCTTACAGAATCAAAACTGACATATCGATGAAAAAAACATTAGTTACACAGGTGATGGAAGAGCCAAGAAGCTAAAACTGGGATATTGTTAAAGTAACCCAGATATTACCAACAACAGGAAGTTAATACCACCTCAGTGACTGGAAGAACAGAGAAAGAGGTGTTATTATCAGAGTTCAGTGACCAGGTTCACCAATGGAAGCTGGAAGCATGGTAGGCATGTCTGGTAGGAGCTAGTGTCATGGAAGAGATATAGCCAACGCTGAAGATGTCACCTGTGGGAGCCAGAGTGGGGCTTGGACAGAAGGAGACCATAACCTGGTCTCTCCATCACACTCTCCTTCCATTCTTCTGCCAGTGACTGCCTGACATTGGCTGAACCCAGAAGAATAAATGCTGATTTGGAAGCCTGGGAAACAGAGTCTACAGAGGTCAGCCCCAGCATGATTCAGACCAGAGCAGAAAAAGAGTAAGAAATGGATATAAAGGCAAGGCCAGGATGACACACAAAGGGACAAATGAACAACCAAAGTTCAAGGACTTTAGAGAGACGCCTACTCCCTAGAGCTCTGCTACTAAGATATTCCAACTCCAAATTCTTTGTCACTCTACCTCAGTCTGATTTTCTAGAGAAATAATCTAGTTTGTTTTGTCTTCATCCTGATGCAATCAGTATGGTCAAAGTGAGGCATCAGCTCCTACAAATATGGCAGACTGGCACTTAACCCCATGTGAATTCCATTTCTGAGTAAGGTCATGGGGACACAATTTGGAGAAAGGGGTCGCTTAAGGGCTAGACATATACTCTACACTTTACCTCACTCTGCTGGATTTCAGCTAGCTAGTATCTTCTTTACGGTTTTTGAATCTGTATTCTTAAGTGAGATAGACTTATTCTGAGATATATTTGTCAGATGTGTTATCAGTATTATGCTAACAATATGCCATTAATTGGATAGATTAAAATCTTTTTGGAATAGATTATGTAATATGGAGATTATCTTTCCTCATGTTTGTTTAACAGAACTCAGGAGTAAAACATCTCATCAGAACCATGTTTTGGAAGCAAATCGTGAACAACTCGCTATTATTATTAGTCCTTCATTTGCCAATGTTTTTTTGCCTTCTCAAAAATATGTTATATAAATATTTATAAATTATATGACAGTGTGCTTTCTATCACACATTTAAAATATTCTGTCTCAGTTATATATGTGTTTTCATTTCTAGTTTTGTCTTTTTTATCCTCAATTATATTCAAGATTTAACATTTTTAAATAGGTTAAAAAGACATCAGTTTTACAATTGTTTTCTACTTTTTAGCTTGTTAAAATTTATGTACAAAGCTTTTCCTCTTGCTTAGGCAATTGTTTGATATTTTTGTTTATTTTGTCATTCAAAAATTGTCCAGGACATCTCTATGTATCAGTTAGTTTCTTTTCACTAAACTTAGTAAACTTTTAAAGAATTGTTAATTTGCTTTTTTCCCCTGAAACCCCCTAAAATTGCAATGCTGTTGTGATTACCTAGGCTTTAATTTTACTTAGTTTCTTATCGAGAATACGCTTAAGTGTTTGGTGGGATTGCCATTCCTTTGTTGTTTTCATTTCTTTTGTTCTTGCTCTCCACATTGAGGTAAACTGTGAATATTTGTCCTGGTTTGCCACAGACTGACAGGCTTCCTGGGATATGGAACGTTTAGTGCTCGAACTGGGAAAATTCTGGGCCAACCGATCACTGACAATTTTCCACAGCGTCCTGCCGGTATTTTATTCCTTCTTTCTTCGCAATATGGGTTTTCTTTTTTTCTTTCCTTGTTTTTTTTTGGAAATAGAGTCTTGCTCTATCGCTCAGGCTGCAGGCATGCACCACCACACCTGGCTAATTCTGATGTAAAAAAAAATTATAGAGACAGGATCTCACTATGTTGCCCAGGCTGGCCAGTATAGGTTTTTATTATCTTATTTTTTAAAAATCATTTTCTTCCAGTTTTTCCTCACCTCTGTCTTCTCTTTTCATCATGCCCCATAGTTTTTCACTTCAGTTCACCTAATCCCTTTTTGTCTTCTGTTCACCTTTAAGCTAACAATCTTCTAGCTAGTAGAGATGCCACCAGTTTTGTTTAAAGCTGTTTAAAATTTACTTCATTTCCACAGTAAATAATTTTCATAGCTGTTATCTTTAAAAATTCCAGCTTGACTGGAAAGAAACCATCATTCTGAGCAAACTATCGCAAGGACAAAAAAACCAAACACCACATGTTCTCACTCATAGGTGAACTGAACAAGGAGAACACTTGGACACAAGAAGGGAAACATCACAGACCCGGGACTGTTGTGGGGTGGGGGGAGAGGGGAGGGATACCACCGGGGGAAATACCTAATGTAAATGATGAGTTAATGGGTGCAGCACACCAACATGGTACATGTATACATGTGTAACAAATCTGCATGTTGTACACATGTACCCTAGAACTTAAAGTATAATAAAAAAAAAAAAATCCAGCTTGATATTCTTTCTCTATTACCCTGTATCACATAACATTGCCATTTTAAAAGCAAAAATGGTCAAATATCTAAATTTCCAAAAGATTCTACAAATAATATTATGTAGTCATTTTCGTAGTTTTCATTGATTCCTTGTATTCATCCTTGATAGGTACAATTAATGTTTACTTTCACCAAAGACCAGGGATGTGGATTTCTCTTGCTTTTACCTACTGCTTGGATGTACCTATACTCAGAGCCAAAGGTACAGGACAGGGTTATATGCACTTGGTCTAGACTAAGTGATTCTGCTTCCTTTTCCCATAGTCTAGGCTCTGCTTTACTGCTCTCTCTTTCCCATGACCACCAGAGAAACGGGAAGGGCTCCAGAGTGTGGCCCTTCCAGGGCTTGTAATAACTCACTTTTGCAAACTACCCTCCTGCCTTGCCTCCTTTGTCTTTCCTTCCACCTGTTCTCTTATACCAACTTCTGCCTTATCATTTCCTGGAAACCAGAAATAAATGCAGAAACATAAAGGTTGTGTTAAACTTAGTCTAGCCTCGTCAAGTACCATCAACAACATAGCAATGACAACAACAATAATACTGGCATTCATGGAATACTTGCGATGTATTAGATATTGTGGTAAATGCCTTAGATAGGCTGTCACACTTACTGAGTATCCTGATGTTCTTGTTAATGAAGGTCATATATCTGTAAATTAGGGACAGATAGTAAAGAAGAACAAAATTCATTCCTATTCTTTTTCAGGTGGCAGGCATCTTCTGATTTATAGGCACATCACTTATTTATTTTTTGGCTAACCAGCTCCATTAACATTCTCATTGGTGACAATTCCTTCTACATTCTAGCATCAAGTTGCTTATAAGTTTTTAGTGTCAATGTTTTTGAGAGTTGTCATCTTTTCAACGGGTTATTTAAACATTTGATGAGAAGTTTTTTGTAAAAAAAAAGAAAAACCTTTGGTATTTGTAATCGTATGACTTTGTTTTGCTTATAAATTGGAGTCCTATATTTTAACAGATAGAAATAATGTAATATGTTTTATGGCACATTGTAGAAGATATAATTCTTAAGCAATAGAAGCGATTTATTGGGTCATGTTACTGCAAAGGTCAGAGTAAGGATGAGACATGTGAGTTTTAATTATGACTTCCTTTCTTTGTGGTTCTCTTGATTTTCCCTCACCTGTGTTCATACCTTGTTTTCAGGCTTGTTTCCCTAACAGTGACAGATTTGCATATTAAACTCTGAACATTAATCCATGAGGAAAGCATAGGTTGTTCTGTCAAATCCTTGAAAAATATTCTAGATCCTGAGACTATAACTGTAGCAGCACTTCCCAAACTTCTGGCTACTATCTATGCCAGGCAGGGGGAAGGGAACCATCACCAGCAAGACAAGTACCACATTCGTAGTTATAGACATATCTACATTCTCTCAAAAGTCAGAAACACACAATGGACAAGGCCATGCTCCTTCTTTCTGAAACAAATATCCAGCAGGTGGTTTGCATTTGAAAACTTGTATTACAATGTTGCTGGGGTGAGAATATATCATTATTTGTCCTGGAAAACTCCTCATCTTTGATTTTGGCCATTCAGTTCCTTCTTCTCTGGGAAATCTCATCTCTTCATGGGACCTTTCCTGATTTCATCAAATCATGTAATGAAATAAAACATGTATTGCCCTCATTTTCAGTATTTCTTACTTTCACATTTAGGATCTTTACTATACCATTCTTTGCAATGTTATTAGATCAACAAGACATGATCTCTCACAATGTTTTCAGCTCTAAAGCTTTACATGACTATTTTGTGTGTGAGTTATCCTTATGTTTTCTATTGAAGTCCATAGCGCATTGAAAGTTAGTCTGATAGATACTTGCCCTCATTCCAGGCACCTACTGTGTTATGCCTGTAGCATATGCTAAATTAAATTCATTAAATAAAAGAAATAAAAATATTCCACTGGAATAGAAAAATTTGCTCTAAAACAATCACTACCTAGATAGGACTCTGAGATCTACTCTCTCATCTCCATCCAAATTATATGCTCAGCCTTATCTCTTCCCTCTAATTATACCCCCTCTTGACCTGTAAATGATGGGAATGACTCACTGACCTTTGCTGAACTGGTTTTAAGTTTCTCTCCTGTTTGCAAATCTAACACATTGAGTATTTTTTTGCTATAAGTTCCTTGAGGGCTGTGCCAGGGTCTCTCCTTTGAGTTACAATGTACCTAGCATAATATTAAGCCCAATTTGGTTCATAAGAATTGGTTTATGATTATATGGTTATTTCTTCTTTATATGGTGTGATTATATAGTGTGACTCTGAACAAAGTCACATAAAGTGGAAGTACATAATATAAAGGAATGCACCCTAAAAAAAAACCCTGCATTAATGCAAACCTCATGTAAAAGAACAGAAATACAGAGGGTGCTAACATAGGATAATTAAAATGTACTTCAATAATTTGAAAGCATAAACAAATTCTTCCTCTTTTAAATATCTGGTATATATACACATGTATACCATCACTGGACAAAAACAAAAATTATACTCAGACGTGAATTTTTTTATGCTTAGAAAAAGTTAGCTGACTTTTAAACCTCATTCCTGAGAATCTTCCATTTCAAATTGGAAAGATTTATGTGTTTTTATTAAAGTTTTTAAATACTTCAGAATAATAAATAGCATTTTTTGAGATTGATTTAATCTTTCTCTTTCTTACTCCCATAGCAACAAGACTGTTGATTTGCACTAGTCATCACTTTTCTCCCCTTGCCCAGCAGACCTCTCCTAAATTACTCCGAGTGGATTTTAGAAACATTGGCTGTAACATAAAGTGTGCTGCCTGTCTCTTCTTCCATTTCCCCTAAAGGCAAAATGCAGTGAACACAAAATGAAATTAAAACGCATTAAGGAGCTAAACTAGAACGAAGTAAAAATTTCTTACATTTGTCAGAACATTGAGATAGTTGAGAAACTCCAATGCTTTAAGCATTTCAAAAGAGATGTTAGCGTTCTGAATTTAAGAGTGTTGACTTCTCTTAAAATCTGAAGTACTCATAATTTTTAATATGGTAATCCAAACCAGAGGAAACAGAATTTAGATAATTCTCAACTCTGCTACTATCTCTGAATTTTAAATGGAATATTATCAATGATGTATTTCTTTTACTATAGATTCTATCAATATAATTTGCACAATCAACTAATTTCTATAAAAATTCCATTGAGAGCTAACTAGATTGATAACCTAGAAAATAGCATATGTTCAAGTGAAACCGATATGCTATGCAGTTGCAAAGACAGTAGTTAACACTCTGAACATGGAAAGTTGATGTTTAACATGAAGGAATGAAGTAAGTGATAATAAAAATGCTATGTCTTGCAGATCTGCTCTTCTGTGACTCAACTAAAAAATATTGAACTCAACTTAATTCCTTATTCTCTCTGCAATGGTATTCATTAGACACAGCTCAGGGCATAGTTCATATACAATGTTGCAGTTAATTTCACTTTATTCCCAAACCATGAAATGAATTCCCAAACTTGGTCTGCTACCTTGCAAATGTTAATTTGGAACAATGCACTGTGCAGATCCATCACTGTTTTTTAAAAAAAATCTTAAAATCTGTGATATGGATAACTAGGATTCATATAGATTTAACTGTTTAAGTAATATCTTTATGTTATTATCAGATTATCAGTCAGCTAATTCACTAGTGTGGTAGCAAGGTCTTTGAATGTGAGAACACAGAACACCTTAGCATTAAGAATGCATCTTGGTTGACCCGGTGGCTCACGCCTGTTTGGGAGAGTGGCAGATCACTAGTATGAGGCCAGGAGATCAAAACCATCCTGGCTAACACAGTGAAACCCTGTCTGTACTAAAAATACAAAAAATTAGCCGGGCATGGTGGCAGATACCTGTAGTCCCAGCTACTCGGGAGGCTGAGGCAGGAGAATGACGTGAGCCCGGGAAGCAGAGCTTGCGGTGAGCCGAGATCTCGCCACTGCACTCCAGCCTGGGTGACAGAACAAGACTCCGTCTCAAAAAAAATAAATAAAAATAAATAAATAAATAAATAAATAAATAAATAAAAGAAATGCATCTTATCAACTAGAGAGGTTGATTTCTCAATTTAATGAATTGTATTGGGAGATAATTAGCCAAGTTTTGACAGAGGAAGGGAAGTCTATTACCAGTGAAACAGTGTTAATAATGAACAGCATTTATCCAGTATTTTCTTGTTCTAAATACTGTGCTTTGTATTGGTTAGTACTCACCGGCCATGCAGAGGAATATTAGATGCTTCATTTTGTTGTGGAGGAAACTAGGTCATAGATTGTCCAAAGCTACAGAGTGGTATATGGCAGACATAGAATTCAGACCCAGGCTGTCTGACCCTAAAGCCTTTTTCTTATATACTGATGAACCACAGAGTGTTTTCCAGTAAGGGCTGCTTTATTTCCAAGTAGTGGAATATACGTCAACCTACATAAAGGCAGAAAGTCTGGCTGGGTTTTACTGAAAACTAAAATAGGAAGCTGGAAAGCCACTAGGAGCCAAAATCTCTTTCTTCATATCTACTGTCTCTCTCCAGCTCTTTCTTCTTTCTTGCTTTCCTTCAGTTGGTTTTCTATGCTTTCAAATTTCTACATTGTCCAGCATGAGTTAACAAAAGTCTGTGTATGTCTTTATTAAGATTTTCAACAGACATAACCCTGGTTGATTCAGTTCATCACTCATATGCTGCTGGGTGAACAATGACTTGTCTGGTTAAGATGTTCAATCTTGGTCCCCAAATGGGAGAGGGTAAGAGGCACATAGACTAGAGCTACAGCTGCCATGGACCAGGCTAAAGACGGAGACTCTGCAGACACAGTGCCTTCTCCTTCTCCTCAGGCCACTGGCCTATGCAAGCATCCATACTTCAGTCAGCTCCTGGATGCCTTAGTTCTCTGTAGCTTGAGGGCCACCTTCATAAACTGATTGAGATCCAGGGAAAAGGAAGAAGCTACCTAACCCTTCAGGTCACTTCTCTGTGTGTGATGGGGGCTTACTAAAAGTTAATGCTGCCAGGAACTACAGTCATTTTTACTTCATCTTAGCAAGAGAAAACTCATGCCTCTACTTGGTTCTTTAATGGGTGAGGGATTTGGGCCTAGAAAATGAGAGGAAATTGAGAAGAATACTCTTAAACCTCCCAGGAAGAGAAGAAATGTCTTGCTGGGATCATACCTGTTCCAAAAGACCTAAGTATTTCTTACTCCATCTTCTTCACTGAGGGGAGTGGGACCATATTGACTTTCCTGCTGAGGCATTACACCCTAGGATACAAGCAGAACCCTCAGGCAGAACTCATACTTTTGCCTTTGTCTTTGGCCTACTTTAGAGTAGCCTTTTTTATGTAACAAGATTTCCCTGCAATTTAGACCATTGCCTCAAGGTGTGAGCCTAAAAGCTATTGTTTACCTTTCTAGGCATCAGGGTGAAACAATTCCTGTGTAGTTTAGATTTCCCCAAGCACTAGGTTGTGTTGTACTACCGAAAATTAGCCTCTATATCTTTATTATGGTATGTAACCTTGCTCGCAGAAAAAACACTGGTGACATTATAGATCCTTAATTATATAAATCCTTAATTAATCCTTATAAATTCTTTATTCATAGTTGAGTGAAATGAAAATGGAACTATTTTGCCACCTCTGGATAGATCTCTTAAGTTGGCTTTGGAATTTGTCGGCTTGGCCTCTGAAGAAGAAAGAGTTGGGAAAGTTTGACCTTGCCTGCGATTAATTTTCTCAGTGAATGGAATTTAGAGCCAGACTGGGCTTCTTTCTGCAGTCCTTTTAGTCAGTCCACGGGCTAGTGGAAGCACTAGGTTTTTAAGGAAAAGCCAACTCTTGACATAGGAAGATCAGAGCTAGAAGCCTAGGAAGCATGCTTGGCTGTACATGATCCCTCTAATTTCAAAGCAAAGCAATGTAAGGAGACAGCTTGGTAGTTGTTTTATTTTCTCTAGAGTGGACTTATGTTGTCAGTGGCAGAAATCCATGAACCATGAAGATAAAATAATGCTAACCAGAGTGCTAAGTAAAGAAAGCAAAGATGGCTCCACAATTAGTAGCATTATATATGTTAGTGCTAAGTAACAACAGATGTGTCTGCAGGGAGAGAAGCATTCCTTGCAATCCATCAGAAACCAAAGTTCTCTGACACCACAAGGCATTATGATTATCTTAGGCTTGGGGGATGATGGCCGAGTCCACTGGGTTGGCAAAGTAGGGATGCTGTTGAGGGTGTTCCAACCTACCTGTGTCATCCTTACCGCGTTGCACACTTGTGCTGAGTTAACAGGGCGATGTGCGCTGTAAAACCCGGTTCTGTAAAGACATGCACTAGCCATGAGTCATTAGCAAGCATGCGAAGCTAATTGGCAAAATACTCATAAAAGATTTTGAAGGTGGGTTAATTACAATTCATTACACAGTAAACTGTCCCCAGGCTATTGTTAAAAAGTGCAGGAGTTTCAGGGCCCATTATTTTATGATTCATTTTGCCATGTTGTGAAAAACAGACTCTAAATCAAACTACATGTATTATAGGTCAGACCACAAAATCTTTATTGGTTTTTCCAACATTCCACCCTTGTTATATGAATTCATATGGACTGCACATTTCTGTCAATTGGCAAGAAAGCATGAAATAAAATTTATGATATTTTCTTACCTTATCCTCAGTGCAGCCTTAAAAATCACAAGATCTAATTGCTTCCCCTACTTCCCCAAGTTCATGCAAGAAATAAGTATTTCAAAATCAGCTCCAAAGTTCTAATGATTGAAAGCAACTAAAGGATAATGAAATCTGTCGTCTAAAGAAAGCATCTTAAAGAAAAACTCAAAGCAACATCTACTTGAAATGTGTTAAAGCTTTTTTCCCACTCTATCCAGTAAAATAAGTAGAATATACTTTACATTTGGAGGACAATTTGAAGTTCATTGGCTTTATAACACAAATCTTGTTCTCCTCATCTCTGCCTTTGAAAGCATCTTTCTTTTTTTTTGAACCAAACCAAACCCTCAGCATTTATTTCTTGGGGAAAAGAAAAACTCTGGTACAGTTGTGTGCCTCCTGTTATTACCATAGGCAGATTTGGTCAGAATCATGTAAAGCCTCATAAGTAGTCATTCTGTACCATTACATGTAATTGTTTGTTGATTAATGCTTTCAATTATGTTGATTTTCACTATGTGACCCAAACCACCTTGACACAGCCAGCCTGGTATACTCATTACTGGGGATGAGCAAGGAACAAAATGCTAGGTTCATTTCCAGCCTCCAAGAGTTCAGCAGCTCATTTGAACCTTATCTGAACTATCAAAAGTTTTGACTCCGCAGAAACCTGTGTTTGGGGAAGGGGCAGGAATGTGTGGCTCAAGAAAGGCTTTAGGGCGAAGTGGGGGTTGCAGGGGGAGATGTTGGAAATTGTGCAAAAACTAGTTTCCTTGTGAGCAATCAGGTACTTCCTGATTCTGGCTGGGCCCGAAATACCACAAAAGCCTTTCTTGAAATTTCTGAGATCTTTGGAAGGTCTTCCTCCAAGCAGTTTGCCACTTCGGCATGCCTGGGTTTTGGCTCGGGCTGGAGACTAAAGTATGTGTGAGAGGAAACCGTTTAATAGAAAGTTACCTGTATACTTGAGAATTGCCCAAATAGTTTTACCTCTGCTAGAATAAAGCCTGAATAGTTTGATCAGTGTCAATGATCTTAACCACTCCCATTCTTCATAAAAAGATGAAGCTGAAAGATGACATTGGAGATTGCTAATGCAACCCACTTATTTTATAGGGGCAGTCAGGATATCCATAGAAACCATTCACTGGGTCTATACACATGTGGGCCAGAGTGAGAACGAAAGAGCCAGTAGAGGAAGAAAAGAGGAAGAAAGGGGAACCATGCTGTTTCAAAAGCTTGAGTTCTGTCTTCACTCTGCCGTATTAGTGGTGTGATCTTGGGCAAGTCACTCCAATTCTCTGATCCTCTCGGGATCATTTCAACCACAAAATACTAAATTAAATGTTGTTGTAGGATGAAAGTACTAAGAAAGTGTGATTTGGAAGCCAGACCAAGCTGGATGAAAAGAGTGTCAAATTAGAAAGAGAAAGAATGGCAGCTAGGAAAGGCTGGTGAGTTGGAGAGAAAGCATTGAGAGGAAACAAGAGGAACTTGATGGGAAATGACTATTTTGCATTGAGGAGCAGCAGATAATCGTAACATAATTTGAGGAGAGAGTAAAGTTGTTTGATGCAATTTTAAAAGACGTCATAAATAGCCTGAAGTTTTATGAAATAAACGAATAATCCAAAGAGGCAAGCATGAAAGGAAGAAGTGTTCAAAAAAGGGAGACCCTAGGACAAATTAGTTTCCCAAACCATGCTTCATGGGACTAAGGGCTAGAGCACAGAATACCCCACTACTTCTTCCTCAACCAGAGTAGTTGCAGTTTATCTCTTCCAAGCAAGATTTTCTTTAAAGAATGTTTTCTGAAGCTAAGGAAAAAGATTTCTAATTGCTAACCTTGCAAGAAATCAGAAAAGTAAGTGGTACTTTAATGAGTTCATTTACTGTGGCACCTTTAACAGACAAAACTACAGGCCCTTGAGTGAAAGAAGATCTGAAGTGGCTGTCCTGTGTAAAATACATGTGGATTTTGCAATGTGGCCATTCTAATTGGCAGGTAACTTTAACATTAGAAATCTCCAAACTGGGCTCTCTGAAGGGAGCGGGACTAGCCCTCTTACAGGCACCAACATTGCAGTTTGGATTATGGTTTTTTGATGAAGGGTGTTCAGTGTGTGAGAGGCAAGTCCACGGCAAAAGTCAGCCATTTTTCTTTCTGCCCGCAGTAACCTTGACCTCTGGAGGAACTGATGACAGTGGAAGAGTTGGGGAAAGGAAAGGTGGTCAGTAGCCCCAGAGTATAAACATCGGGAACAACTCTGAGAAGAATGTTCAGGAAAATAGAAACAACTAACCAGCAACTAAACAACTAAATTGCCTGACAGGGAATCATGGAAGCTAATCAATGCAAAATTGGTGGTCAGGTAGGGGCAGGCAATGTTGACATTGAAGTCTTGTGGACAGGCTTCCTGTGTTGATTCAGTAACCACACAATGGGTATGGAAGAGGGGATCTCTGATCATAGCACCACTAATACTAGGATGCTTCTCTTTGACAGGCATAGGGTATTTTTTTTCTTTTAAGCATTAAGTAAGTGAGAAGATCACCGTCCTTTCTCTCTCTTTTGCCCTAAGGGCCTGCCCATTTCCAGCTGCATAATTACCTCCTTCATACGCCTTTACTCTGAGGCATGAAGGCTCTAGCCAGTACCCTGACTAAACTCCCTGCTGGGGATGCCTCCGCTGAACAGAGCAGAGAGACCTGCTGATTTTAGAGCCAAGTGCAGAAAGCAGCTGGCTCTCAACTTGTTGCTTAAGAGAGCCAAGCAGAACAGAGCTGACGATTGCCTGGCCAGAGGGAGCCTGAGCCAGGCACCTGTCAAATCCTGCTTTGCTGGGCTTTCCTGAACCCTGCTCTGCAGTGCACTTTTCCGAGACTGGCGGTCCACACCCCACAGCCTTTTTCCCTCCACAGACAGCCAGTTGCCAGCACCCCTGTAAATTCTTTCTCCAGCTAATATTTTGATCCCAAAGCAAGTTTATCACTTTTTTGCTGGCAGGAAAAAACAAATGCCAAAAAGGGAAAATGATGATGTCTCTATTTTCTTCTGATAGCAGGCTACCAAACACTCCCAGCATATCCATTCTTTTCTTTGGGAAAGAGGGAAGTCAAAGCGGTCTTGATGGTGTGTGTGCAAGGAGACAGATGTGTGTACTTACCCATCATTTGGGTCTTGAGAAGGTTGAAGTCTGCATATGGAAAAACTGGCCCTTTCTCTTCTCAGTTCTGAGTTTTAGAGTTAGTATACTATGTAAATTATTTTATTTTTCTGTGCTCTGCATCTAGGCTAATTTCCTGGAGAAAGGGCTTTGAAAAACGGACACTGAAGCTATTGGCGTTAACTGAAATTGATGTTTCACAGGACTGGGATAGAGAGGGTTATCAGCAGCTCAGGCCTGGCCTGCCTTGAGGACCACTGTCCACTGGATTGACCGATTGGCTTAGGGCATAGGAACTGGCTTAAGAATTAAAAGTACTAAGTTCCAGACAAACTCTGTTTGCGAAATCACTTAGGCCTCCAGCAAGCTTTTGCTTTTCCAAGGTTTCAGTGCTCTCATTTGTAGAATGAGAGGGTCAGTTAGACATCACCTCCAAAATGTTATGAGTTTCATGAATCTGGCCGCACTTACTTTGTGGAGCCATCAGCCCTAACCTGAAGCCTGGGAAACAAGTAAACTTATTTCAAGTTTCTTGAAAGTTGCTTTCTCAAGTTACCTCCTTTCTTCACACACGAAATGAAAGGGAAACACTGCTGCAAAGAGCCCTGGAAACAGGTCCTGATTTGATTTTAGAAGAGAGCCTTGAAATGACAGGGGCATGGATGCCCTGCACATTCCTTCAGCATAACCGCGGAAAGCCTGCATATATTTTTCATTGTTTGTAATTGCAAACTTTTCTAAAAATCTACCCTTTAGAAATGATTGCCTTTCTCTGAGGATCAGATCACAGTCCAGCCAATTCTCAGAGAAAATTAAACAAAGAATGCTGAGCCTGGAATCTGTGATTAGGATGCCTGGTGAAGTAAAAATGATGGCGTACTTTCCCAAATGGGTCAGTTATGGCCCCAGATATCCAAACAGGATGGCACATGAATCATGCTGACTTGATGGGCTCTCTCAGGCTGGATTTACAGCTGGATTTAGGGCTAAATGTTGGAGGTAAATCTAAAGGAACAGAAAGGAGCTGGGGAGGGAATGGGAAATCAAGGGAGTTTCCATCAAAGCTTTGCAGAAGCAGAAATCCATTCTACCTTTGTCGATGACTGTGGTTTGCTAGGATCAAGATCAAAGGAATCACCGTGGGCAGAGCCATGACAAATGCGAGGCTCAGTCTGGTGCAACCTAGCATTAGCCCCTCTCTTAGGCTGCCGTCTAGACTGGAAGTGGGTGCTCATGCCAGACTGGGCTGAGTGTGTAGTCAGGGTACTCTTTCATGACGAAGCAAAGGACTTATAAAGCCTGTCTTGAGCTCCCCAGGGAAGCTCACAGCCAGGGGCAGGGAGGCACAAAGTAGCTGTAACTCTGATTATTTCCATGGGAAAACAGAGGACGTGGAATGCCCGTGAAGCCAGGTGGTTGACAGGGATGAGGAACTGATTTTGGCAAAATCCAACTGACTTGAGTTGTGTATCGTTCCCTCTCCTCTCTGATTGCTTTAGAAAGCTGCTCTAAAAGTTTACTAAAAAGTTGTTCATTTGCAGGCCTAAGACTTGATATTTGAACTAGTAGGTCTTCTTATCTACACTTTACAGACTGGAAAACTGAGGCACAGTGGGGTTAAATTAGGTCACCCAGCCTTGGGTGGAGAATCCGGAAACAAATCAGGACAGACTCATTCCACAGCCCATCTCATAACTACTGAGCTAACTACTTTAAAGGATGTTGGTAAATTTGAATCTTATTTACTGGAAAAGCCCCTCTTGTAGAGCTGGTGCATCACAGATGCCAGATAGACCTGGTTCTTTCTTGCATTCCTTCATTTATAGGACCCACAGTATATCTATTAAGTTACAAAGCTAAAGATTAAAGAATTTGGTGCTGAGAATGTCAATGTAAATTCATCGTTTGTTGCTAAATGTATTGGGGTTAGTCAGCTTGGGCTAGTGATCACAAAGAGGAACTTTTAGGAGGCTCATGGCTAACTTTAGAAATGCATGGTTTTTGCCTAAAGCAAAGTCATCTTGAACGTGTTTTGATATTATCTAATATTCCTTATTGTTTTCATAAACACCTGGGGCTCAAAGAAAACCCATGCTCACCATGCCCAGAAAATCTTCAATCTTCCTCTCCCCATTGAGGCTCTCCTCCCAGGACTGGAGATGGTAGGACACTCTATCTGAAAAATGGAATCTACCTAGTGCTGACCCATTTCCTTGCAAAATGTTGTGTGTGAGCTATTTGATGCCCCCAGAATGTTGAGAGTCCTTTTGGATGAATTTTATAAGCTGTTCCTTGATGTAGATACTGCATGCTTGGATGCTCCAGGTTGCCAAGATAACTCAACACCAAAAGACTTAAGGTAAATGAAATCTCCAAGTCCCAAAGATTAGGGATGAGTTTTGGCTGCTTGTGTTTTCTCACATGAATGCCTCATACGGCAGCAGAGCAGGCAGCACCCTGCACTGAATTGGATTATCTTGATGTTTACGTTTTGCAAATGGACCATTCTCAACTGACCATGTGAATTGAAGAAGGTTGCTGAACTTTTGCTGGCCTCTAAGCCTTCGGCAAATAGAGTGAATCCTATTGATTAAACCCAAAGCTTCCTCACATGGAAGATCCTATTTAGGTAGAAGGATTATTACTATTACCCGTTAAAAAATAATCACTGTATTGTACCTTCCTTATCTGAAAGGGAGCCAGAAACTCAACAGTGAAGTGTGGTGAGGGAGTTGATGTTCACTAGGGTGTCTCCCATAGTACAAGTTTATGATTCCATAGTTCCTCCTTCTGGTGCTTCCTCCACTCTCCTTGGCAGGTTTTAAACTAGATAGCAAGATTTTAGGCGCTCCACTGCATAATAAAAGTGTATTGGAATACCATGTGGATTGGAGCACTGGCTTCTTGGCAGGAAGAAGAAAACCCTCATGAAGGGTCAGAAGTGGAAGCCATACCTGCTACAGGTCTTGTTAACTGAACGTTACTCTATTAGATTCTCTTAATTATTTGAAAAGTCCTCTTCCTCCTTGCTCCAGGTTCCCTCCCTTTAGGTTGAACCTTCCATGAATTTTACAATCCATATCATTTTCTATCTAAATGATTAAAGCAAGAGCTGGCACCCTCTCAGGACCAGCCTGCTAAGTATTCATTTATTCACTGTAATTTAAGGCTTTCCCTGCCAGGAGTAATAACCCTCCTCCTCCCTCAGGCCACTCTGGATGCAGAATCTGAATGTCAGCCTCTGGGTCGAGGAAAGGAAGGGCAGAAAGGACAGAGGGGAATATAATTGTCCATAGGTTTCCATAGGTTTGTTAATATTTTTCTTTGGTGGATTTTGACACTGGGGGAAGGTGCATTAACCTTCAGACTACTCTTTAGGGAAGGTAATCCTGGAAAAATAAAGAGGAGTTTTGTGATTTTGGAGCATTTCGGCCTTACAAAATGGAGTTTCATAAAATAATAATGAAAATCAGAAGCTACTTGAGGAAAAAACCTAGAAAGAAACAAAATACCAGGAACAAAGACAAAGGAGCTGTTCTTCTCTTCTTTAGGTTGAATAAAGAACCTTCTTTAGGTTCACCCTAGTGAACCTATTCCTTCTTTCTGGTCTCCATTTTTTTTTTTCCTGGAGGTCACCCCGACTGGAGTACAGTGGCATGATCTCAGCTCACTGCAACCTCTGCCTCCTGGATTCCAGCAATTCTCCTGTCTCAGCCTCCCTAGTAGCTGAGATTACAGGTGCACACTGCCACACCCAGCTAATTTTTTGTATTTTAGTAGGGACAGGCTTTCACCGTGTTGCCCAGACTGGTCTTGAACTCCTGAGCTCAGGCAATCTGCCCACCTCGGCCTCCCAAAGTGCTGGGATTACAGGTGTGAGCCACTGCCCCCAATCTCCTTCTCTTCTCTTTGTCATCAACATTCATTGAAAAAATGAATATGTGGATAAAAAACCAGTGATTGAGTACATTTTTGAATGAATAAGTGAATGAATCATAGGTCAGTGTTCTGCAAATTTGTTCATTTTCAGAATCAAATGAAAGCCCTTTTTATAATACAGATCCCTCATCTAGCCCTTTCCTTTCCATCCCAGAGTTTCCAGTTCATTAGTTCACAAATGGAGCCCAGGGATCTGTATTTTCAACTGCTTCCCAGGCAATTCCAATGATCAGCCAGGTTTCAAAACCCTAGACCTACAACACAGCTATCATTTAGGTTCTGTCTCTCATTTCTCCTGCTATTGGACCCACACTGAATTTAGTTGCAGATTAATATTAATCAGTTGTTTTTTCCTCCTCCATCTGACTAGCTGATTGCCCTGCCTGTCATCCTCGTGAATTGCAAATGAAATATGGTGACATTTTTCCAGAACTTTTGCCTTAGAAACTTTCCAATTAAAATAATCATCAGGGCTGGGTGAGGGGCTCACGCCTGTAATCCCAGCACTTTGGAAGGCTGAGGTGGCTGGATCACCAGGTCAGGATATCAAGACCATCCTGGCCAACATGGTGAAACCCCATCTCTACTAAAAATACAAAAATTAGCCTGGCGTGGCGGTGCATGCCTGTAGTCCCAGCTACTCAGGAGGCTGAGGCAGGAAAATTGCTTGAACCCGAGAGGTGGAGGTTGTGGTGCCACTTCACTCCAGCCTGGGCGATGGAGCAAGACCCTGTCTCAATAAATAAATAAATAAATAAATAAATAAATAAATAAATAAATAAATAATGATCATCAGATGTTCCATCCTGTTCTATCTCAACTCTTGTGGAATTGTCCATTCATGTACAAACCAACAGGTCCCTTGCTTTGTTTGCTTGTTTTTGGTTAGAAAAGAGGTTGCTTCTGAAATCCATTGGTTTTAAAAATGCCTCATCATCATCTCTTTGCTTACTCATGTGTATTTATTCAACAAGTATGTATTGAGTATCTCTAGCATCCTGGGAACACTGCAGATACAAAGATGAAAGATATCACCCTTTTCCTTAGGGAATCTGCAGACCAGTGGTAAATTAGATACAAACATGATTATTTGTCACTCTAGATATAGTGGAGGTATGCATAGGTTAGGAAAGTTGGGGTATATATTGGGTTAGGAGGAGGATAAGTCTTGAAGAAGAAAGTGAAAGCTAAGATTTAGATGATGAAGAGAGCTGAGGTATTATGCCTGCAGCCTAAACTTAAAACTTGGGAGAACTAAAGGCAAAGCTGTGTGTGTGTTGAAAGGGATGGCGGTGGGAAATGAGATTGGATATGTACACAGGGACCACATTAAGAATAACTTCCTAAACTATTGAGTTTTAGTCTGAAGGCATGGGAATCACACATGGGACTAGGGCATGGGGTGGACACAAACAAAATAAAAAACCCGTATATTTGAGGAAAGGCACTCTTGTCATGATGGGGTTTGCCTGACTTTAAATTTGCCATATTTGAGAAAGTGATAAGGACTTGAATGAAGTTTCAGCCAGAGGATTTAAAGAGCAAGAGCAGAAGAAGGAACAGAAGCAGGAGAATTAATTGCTTGACCACCTAGAGAATGACGATGTGATTATGGAAGCAATGGTTTGACTGATTTTTATTCATTTTTCCTGTGAAATTCAAAGAAAGTGCTGACAGCATCATAATGTGACAACCCAAATCCAAGCACTTCGGCAAGTGGGGATTTATTTATTTTTTTCTTCTTATCAAGGTTGAAAAATCTTCTAAGCACACATGAAAGAAACAGCAGGGCCAAGACTACTTTGAACTTACTGCATACGATTCCTTTCATATGAGATGTGCTTGACAAACATTAATTAAGTCTCCCAGCACCTCTTTGAAGTATTGTAGGAAATATGTAGAGGTGGGTAAACTGAGGCCCTGGGAACTAGAAGGAGAGCCTGAGGACATACCACGGCAGGTGCAGCATTTGAAAAGACCCTCACAGGAGGCCCCTCTTTCTCTGATGAGGCCAGATGTAGGTGCTTGTTTCCAAGCAGAGGTCTTCCAACAAGTTCTCTCAACCAGGCAGCGCGAGGCAGACAGGTTATTTGCTCCAACGGCCATACTTTCTGACCTAAAACTTTGGAGAACTAAAGGCTCCTCAGACCTGGCAGCCTTGAGCCTCAGAGCACACCCTATCTACCTATAATCCAGACGTACCATCTCCTTCCTGAAATTGACAACTGTGTTGCATCTCTCCTAATGCTTGTTTTGTCCTCATAACTGGCTGAGACCACTTGATTCAATGACTAAGAGAAGTACCCTAAGTCACTTTGGTGCCTGAGTTTCTGCTTTTTTTTTTTTTTTTTTTTTCATTTTTGGAGATTAGCCTCACTGGTTTAGCATGAAAGATGTTTATTATGGGCACATGGAAAGTTGAGTTGTGATACAGGCCCCTTGGCAGCTTTGGCCAAACTCACAGGGGGATCTAAAGCTGAAATATCCCTTCAAAGTTGTCCCGAGTTGATTACTTCATGTTGATTAATCATTGGATGTGGCTCTTCTGGGAGGGGGAGAGACTGAATCAATTCCTGAAAAAGGTGAATGGCTGAAGACCGTGCCCAGGCCACATTAGGAAACACATCTTCTGCTTGCTAAACTAGGTGCATCCAAAAATATGGACCTTGATCAGTTTTATCGGCTACCCAAATATCAATTCATTCTACACATTCAACTGGTCTTCTAACCAATATATATATAGAGAGAGAGCATATATGGTGCTGGAAATGATATTAAACACTAAAGCAATAAAAGACAAAGTGTCTGTGCTCAGGAAACTTAGTCTAGTGAGAGAGATACTAAATAAATAGATAAACCTAGAAACATAATTAGTTCAGAAATGGCTAAATGCTTTAGGCAGTAAAAGAAGCAGAGAGGAAATACAAAATAAACATACACATGTATTACTGAAGAGAAAAATATGGAAAACACTATCATTTACTGTTCTTCTCATCTAGTGGAATAAAAAGTCTTTGATAATCCAACAAGGTATGCAGATCACTAGTAATTTAGAAGGCTAGAAAACTAAACGTTATGATTGAAACGTATGGTAAATAAGTGAAAACATTTTTATTGGCAATTTTTTGGCAAAAAGAACAAAATAATTAAAATAATTACTCAGAAAAAAATAACATTTTTAGAAAGGAAGATTTAGAATTAGTAAAATCATAAACAAGTATTCTGTACAACACACCAGTAACAACAAATTAATATTTTTTTCACCTTTTTATTTGTCTCTTTTTATTTCTAATGTATTCTTCTAAATCCATTGTCCTTTTTTTCTTATAAAAGTTTTTTTTGGCAATATTTCTTAAAGAAATCCTTGACTATAAACATGTTCAGTTGCTTTACCAAAAGTAATAATCTCTTGCAAATCCTGTTCCTGTTAAAATTTCTGAGGAAGCCATTCAAAGATGAGTGACATCTAGACATTTTGTTCATTAGTTTGGTGAACCATTGATTTTCTATTTTATTTACTACATTTTCCTTTTTCTCTGTGATTTAGCTCTCCAAAACATTTGGTCGGTTTATATGAAAGGGGCTATACCATAAATGCTTTTAAGGTCTATGTGATTTATACATACAGATCTCATGATTCATTTCTCAAATAGCCATGTTTGTGGATTTTTTTAAATTAAATTCTTGATTTATGTGAAATAGATAAATACACGGATCATTCAGAACAAGGGTGTCTGTGTCTGGGGGTGGGGAGGGGAAGGACGGGAGGGATTTGGATGCATGAATAACTCCCTATTGGTCCTAATGGGATTTGCACAAGGAAGACTCCTGTATTCCAAGATACAATCTTCCTTCATTCTGACATGTGGTTAGGTATATGTTATTGATATCATAACTTTAATTTCCGAGCCATGTTAAATCGATACATGTTTTAGATGTCCCCCTTAAGGAATGAAACATAAAAGAATATGCCTTTTTTCTTCTCCCTCTCCCCATGTTTTATTTGGCAAATTACCTTGACATTCTAAAATATCTTATCTACTTCTGACTTTAAATCGCTTAGGGCTGCGTGCTGGTCTTTCCCCGTGTTGTAAACAATCCCCTATGTTTAATCAGAATTTACCATCATCATAGCAGAAAATAAAACCAAGAATGTGTCTTAACAATGGGAGCATTTTATAAAAGACGATACTTACACAGCGTTTCCTGTAATAGTAATAAAACATTTTCAAGCTCACTCTCAGCTGAAGAAGGAAACTCTTACCCAGCCCAGAACTAGAGTTGTGTGAGAAAGTGTACGTGTACATGTTTCAAATAACCAAACTAATAAGTCTTATTTCTCTCCTTATTATAATCAAGGGAACAACCATTCTAATAAAATCGTGTTCAACAGTTCCTCTATAAACTCACTCCCTCATCCTAGCTCCACCTGGCATAATATAAAATGTAATATACTTTGGAGGTATTTTTAATAAAACTTTTTCAGATGACTCTATGTGGCAACACAATTCATTTATAGTTTCCTATTAGTTCGCCTTTATGGAGGTTTTAGTCTTTCCTATCTCATGGGGTAAATCACTTTTTTTCACAGCCACCATGTAGTTCTATTGATCTAAACTTTTAAAAAAGTTTTAAATATAAGAACAAGGTTGGGATAGGAGGAGAAATAAGCCAACTCATACCACTGTGATATTAAGGTTGATATTTTATATGGATTTTACATTACACTGATATATTTTATTATAAGGCTCTGTATTAACTATGTTACTTATGAAGGTAGGGAGAATGGAAGGAGATACTTCACGATTTATTTTTGTTAAAATAGCTGCAAGATCATTCTGTGTTATTCTCAGGGTCAAAATAGTGCTATTCATTCAAAGTGACTTCTTATGAAGGTAAGATGTTTCAAGGATGGTGATAATTTGGGATGACTTCATGGCAAAAAGACTTAGCGAAGCCTCCTCTGAGCATGGAAGAAGGGAGTATTCAAATGAAAAAGAGTCACTTTCAACCAGTGGCTGAAATCTGGCTGCCAGCATTTTGAAGTCCACATACTTCTATTTTTTAAGGGCATGATATTGTCCAAAGGAAGGGAAATGAGATCCCCTGAGGTGGGGGTGGGGGAGCACGTTGCTTCTTCAACTTTCCACCACTTCTGTTTTTAGTCTCACCCTCAGCTCAGAGCTAGTGAGGCTGTATTTGCATGGAGATACCACAGGATTGTTGGACTATGATGGTGCTTAGCATCCTGTTCTTAACATTCTGCTCCTTGGGCCTGTGCCCTTGTAGATGATAGTCAGCAAAGTGAAAAATTGAGAAGCAACTCACTGCATATTGAAGAGTCCCCCAAAATCTATGGAATTAAAGCATCACATACCTCTGCAAGACTGGTTATGCAGTTTGTGAGGCTCAGTGCAAAATAAAAGAGCAACTCTTTTATTTTAAAATAATTAAGAATTTAAAGATGGTGGCAGTAGAGCATTAAACCAAGTGTGGGAATCTTCTAAGTGAAGAACCTTACGTCACTGTTCAGATTGAACACCCATGAAGCTGGCCTGCCCTCAGACACCTCTGGATGTGAAGGCTAAAGTAAGGCTAAAAACAAAATTCTATTTAAGTAGTGAGACATCAGATTGCCATTTCTGCTCTACACAGATGGGCTGGGGTCTGTCTTCCTACCAGCAGAAGGCTGAAGTTAAGCATTCAGGGTATGGCCTTGGATAGTCTACTATTTGCTGCATATAAATTCATTTCTCTAAGCCCAAAGGTCCTTATTTCTCAAATAATAGTTTAAAGCAGATCTTCCAGATGCTTGAAAACTGAATTTTATCTATCTGTCTATCTGTCTATCTATCTATCTATCTTTTTAAAAATTTATTTATTTATTTATTTATTTATTTATTTATTTATTTATTTTATTTTTTTGAGACGGAGTCTCGCTCTGTCACCCAGACTGGAGTGCAGTGGTGCAATCTCGGCTCACTGCAAGCTCCGCCTCCCGGGTTCACGCCATTCTCCTGCCTCAGCCTCCCAGGTAGCTGGGACTACAGGCGCCCGCCACCATGCCTGGCTAATTTTTTGTATTTTAATAGAGACAGGGTTTCACTATGTTAGCCAGGATGGTCTTGATCTGTTGACCTTGTGATCTGCCCGCCTCAGCCTCCCAAAGTGCTGGGATTATAGGCGTGAGCCACCGCGCCCGGCCTTAATATTCTTAAAAATGTTCAAAAGCAAGACAAAAACTTTCAAAAGCAACCATTGGGGGGTTTGAGGTGGCTTCCTGAAAAAGTTGGGTGTAAAGAGGCATAAGTGGTCAATATTTTTCTCTAGTAATGGCTATGATTTCTCTCAAAAGGTAGCAGTATATTAAAGTAGAACATGGAAGTTATGAAAACTCGAGATGAGGCAGATCTGAGATGAACCCATGCTCTGTCCCTTACAAGCTGTGTCATAGAGTTTCTTGTATAATGTGGTCAGTAATAGTACTTACATTAAAGAGCTGTTGATATATAAGATAATACATGAATGGTACTTCTTTGGATGCCTGGCACATAGGAAGCATTCAATAAACAGATGTGGATGAAGGTGAAGAAGGAGAAGAGGAGGAGGAGAAGAAACAGGAGGAGGAGGAGGAAGGAAGAATACGATAATGGTAGTGGTGGTGGTGAAAATGGGAACCATGGTTATTGAGAAAGCGAGAGCTGAACTGGAAGCAGTCTGTGCTAGAATCTTCTTATCACCACTGCTTGTCAGACCCCAGACAAGTAACAACCTCTTGGTGGGTTCCTGTATCGGTAAACTATCACTGAGTAACAAACCACCTCAAAACTCAGTGACTTAAAATGACTATTATTTATTCTTGCTCATGTGACTACACAAGAGGCAGCTAGTCAGTTGGGCAGCTAGGCTTCAAGTTGCAGATCTAGCTGGCCTGGGTTCTAGGCTGGGAGCTGGGCTCAGGTCTGCTTTCCATGTCTGTTATCCCTATTGGATCTGCAGTCTGACTGGAGCATATTCTTATGGCAATGGTGGAAGCACTAGAGAAAAACTCCCTGTGCAAATCCATGTCAAGGTTTGTCTGATATATGGCTATGAATATCCCATTGACCAAAGCAACTCACACAGCTGAGATTTGAGACAATGAATAGGGAAGCATGCATTACATCTACTGGGAAGAACCCCTATGGCCAAGGGGAGGATACAGACAGGGAAAAGAACTGGGGCAATGATTGTTTCTTTACATGGAATATAGTGCTAACAAAGTGACTTCACTCATAGACTGTTTTGAGCGTTAAATAAGATAATCCATGTAAAGCATTTAGCACAGTGTAGGCACATAATTAGCACTTAATAAATGTCAGCTATGTTAGTAATGATGATTCTGATCATTCCATGACCCTAATATAATGAAAGATTTTACACAAGAAAGGCATGTGTAGTCAAGGGAAGTTGGAAAACGTTGGAATAAGTTTAGTGGTGAAACGTTTAGCCGGGCCTTAGAAAAAACGGGCAGAATTTTTGTGAAAAGAAGGAGGGAAAGGGTGCCACTGAATGAGAAAAATCCAAAAAAAAAAAAAAAAAAAAAAAAAAAAAGCCTAGCAGCAAAATAACGTGGATCCAAAACACAGATTGTGTTTGGAGTTTTAGGTGAATTAACCACCCTTTATTTCCATCACTTTTCTTTTAAAATCCTTGAGGTGAATTGTCATTCCCAATCCTGCTGTTTGTTTGGAAAGAGAACAGAGAGTACATATATAATAAACCAGCTGTAAACCTGTGTTCTCGGCTTGGAACTTCCTCCAGCACTTCCCCTCCCTGGGCAGGTGCTGCTTCCCACGGGTCTCCTTCCATCCTGAATGGAAAGCTTGTCTGCAGCAATCCTAGGATGCCCGGAATTAGGAAAGATGCCTTGAGGGCTCCATCCCGCCTTACAGCCATGAAGAGTGACTACTACTTACGTGCAAGACTCCAGAAAGGGTCCTGAGTCTCCATGAATTCTTTTGTTCTCCCTGAGCAGTAGGGATTTGAAGCAGAGGACCCTGTTAGCAATGAATATTGTAAGCGCTTCTGTCCAAGCCTCCTGCATATGCCATACTCAGCTTTCCCAGCCCCGCCCTTGCGGCAGCCTGCTGCCTTGCTTGCTCCATGGTGTGCCGATTAGCCAACAGGGGCAGAAAGCCTGCTGCTCACACAGCCCAAGTTGTCCAGGCCTGTTAGCATCCCCCTCAATAGACACAGCCTGAAAAAAGGTGAGGGGCTTTCCTCCCCTCTTAGGAAACATATGTGTACTCTGAGGGTGTTCTTTTGAAGACAAACCTTTAGAGAAATCATATATAGAATAAAGTCAAGCTTGGAATTCTTCCAGCTTTAACATCATCCTACAGCTCCCTTTTCATCTCGCCTCACCATACCCAAAGAAGCATGGTCTGAAACCTCTCTTCAAATGCTTTCGGCTTTCAACTCCAGCCTTCAAATGAATTTTGATAAATCATTGCTCAAAACCATTTTACCTGGTTATTCCTGTGTGTATCGATGTTTTTCAGAGTGGTTATGTCCTTACACACCTTAAGGGATGCAAGGTGAAGGAGATGGTGATGGCCGTCCAGTAATTTAGCAAATATTCAGTGTTGAAGATACTGTGGTGTGTCCCCCAGTGGCTGGGACTGTTGGCAGCTAACACCTCTCAGCCTTGTATCTCTCTGATCACTCATCCCCAAAGTTATGCTCTTTTCTTGGGAACAGTCTTCTCCATGACTGGTGGGTAAAAGGGAAAGCACCCTGCCTCAAAGTGGGACAACTTAAAAGGGCTGTCCCAGCTTCAGAGCTGTCTTGGGGTTGGTTGAGGCCTTTGTTGTAACCCAGTCCTCTTCTTAGTCCTGTTATCCTCATTCAACCATGTGTGTTGATCCTGGGAACACTTTGTAGTAACTTCTTTTTTGTGGCGCAACCTTGGCTCACTGCAACCTCCACCTCCCAGGTTCAAGTGATTCTCCTTCCTCAGTCTCCTGAGTAGATGGGATTACAGGCACACGCCACCATGCCCAGCTACTTTTTGTATTTTTAGTAGAGACAGGGTTTCACCGTGTTGGCCAGGATAGTCTCAATCTCTTGACCTCATGATCTTCCCGCCTTGGTCTCCCAAAGTGCTGGAATTACAGGCATGAGCCACCACGCCTGGCCTGCAGTAACTTCTTTACACAGATATCTGCCTTAAAGTCATTTTCCTTAGAACTCTGATGTAGGACATCTGCTATGGGCCAGGCATGGCTCTCGGCACTTTTCATACCTTAGCCATTCTATTCTATTCTATTCTATTCTATTCTATTCTATTCTATTCTATTCTATTCTATTCTATTTTTGAGACAGAGTCCTGCTCTGTGCCCAGGCTGGAGAGCAGTGGCGTGATCTTGGCTCACTGCAACCTCCGCCTCCTTGTTCAAGTGATTCTCCTGCCTCAGCCTCCCAAGTAGCTGGGACTACAGGCATCCACCACCACACCCGGCTTTTTTGTATTTTTAGCAGAGGCGGGATTTCACCCTGTTGGCCAAAGATGGTCTCGATCTCTTGACCTCGTGATCCACCCACCTCAGCCTCCCAAAGTGCCCGGCCTCCTTAGCCCATGTAATACTCAGAACTGCCATCCTTAAGAATTAAGGAAACCAAGGTCAGAGCAGGCTAACTAACTTGCCTGAACTTCCTCTTAGTAAGTGGCAAAAATGTCTGCCTTTCTCCAAATTCCACAATCTGTATGCTGCCTCACAGTTTTAAAAATAGCAAAGGCAACTTACAGGTATGCAAAAATGTGGACCATTTGTTGAACAAATGAATGAATAAATGAGATGTCAAAGCGACAGGAAAGTGGTCAAATGTGCAGTAAAATGATCTTTCTGTAGGGATGTCAGGGATGAGTATCAGGGAATCTACACTGGGATTCAGCTGTGTATGAGTGTGTCTGATGCACGGATAGATCTGCAGCAATGGGTAAAATTAAAACCCCATAAGAGGGCTATGCACTGGATTCATCAAGGTGAGGGTGGACTGAGGAAGAGCTAGCGCACTTAAATGGAGGTATTTGAGAAAGGAACTATTTACAAGAGCGTAGACAGTACTACAAGAAACTTACAAGGGATGGTGAAGTTTTCTGTGTCTGCCAACAGCAGGGAGCCATTATCACCCATAAGACTGAAGAGACTTTTTGGAAAATATTTTAATACTTATGTCAATATAATTCATATCCTTTGTAATCTAATGTATTTTATTTTGTGCATTGAAAGCTATGTGGAAAAGGGATTCAGGGCTTCACCAGACTGCCAAAGGGTTTCATAGCACCAAAAAAGTGAAAAGCTCCCATAGAAGACACTGGGAACACTGCATCTACCTTCAAGAGGCTGTCTTCAAAGTGGAGAGGATGGAATGGTGCAGAGGGCACACTGGGACACAAAGCATGGCAGAATTAATGTACTTGAAGGATGGAAAAGGATTGCATAAAGGAACTAATACTTAAACTGAGTTTTAGAAGACAGGTGCATGTCCACCAGGTGGGTGAAAGGGTGGAGTAAAGGCAAGAGGCTGCTAGAGAGGGAGGAACATGGAAAAGGAGGGGTCTCTGCAGAGAAAGCAAGTTACCCAAACATCCTGGAGCAACAAGAAAGAGAGGTGACAGCAGGTATAGAAAGAGTTGGGCAGAAGCCAAGAAGAAGTTGACGTATTTCCATGAACTTGGAGAGCTGTTAAAGGACTCCATGCTAGGAAGGACATGATCACATCTATATCAACTGTAGAATCATCACAATGGTCTACTGTGTAGAGAATGAAAGAAGAAAGCAAGTGTGGGAGATAAGGAAACACATGAGGATCCTCTTGCCAGAATCAAGGCTCAGTGTCACAAGAACCTGAGGCAAGGTGGTGCAGGAGACCAGCATGTGTGGCTCACTTGGAAGCCACTGAATAATGCACCAGAACACACCAAAGGCTTTCTGTGACTCTCTTCCAAATGTGTTTTCTGGCAGAAGGAGGATGCTTGGCCTGTGTGTAGACCCTCAAGGCACTAAGGGAGATAATGTCCCAGGAGCAACCCTCAATTAATGAGGGATGGGAGTAGGTGGATAAATACTCCAGCTTCCTCACCCCTTAGGCCAACTCTGCTGAGGCATGTTCAGTGCTGTTTCTTAGAGGACACCAGTGAGGGTGAGCTTCGCTTGCCCACAGTGGTAACTTGATGTCTTCCTTTCTCCATATCGTTTCTCCACATTCTCACTGTTTTTCCTGGAATCACCTCCCAAATAAACCACTTGAACTGAAACCTGGTTTCAGGGTCTGATATTGGGGAAATCCAGACTAAGACAGGCAGTTTTAGTGGGTCTCATTTTGAGAGATGAGAATATAGGGGGGAAAGCTGTGAGAGACATGGAATTACAGGACCTGGTCATTTATCAACTGCAGAAGTGCAGGAATAGGTGGTATCAAGCATGATGTCAGTTTTCCTTTCTCCTTGTGTGATTGGTAGAAAGATCTGCAATTCTCTGAGCTGGAGATGACAGGAGGAAGAGCAAACTGTGGTGGGAGGGCATAATGAATTTCATACAGGCACCATGAGTGAACTACTCCTACGACTCTGGACAGAGATGTCCAACAAGCAGTTGGAAGTTTAGAGGTAGACACTCATGGAGAGAGTTGGGCTGGTGGGCTTCACTTGGAGGCATCTAGGATTTTGATGAGATTTTTCCAGAGAAAGTCTAGGGAACTTAAACCTGGACCTTTTGAACAGGACATCTGTGGAAGGTGCTGCCTTTCAAGTTAGCCTTCTTTCCCGCATAATTCTGACTCTGCCACTTGCCCCTTACACCCTAGTTGCCTTGACTCAGTTGAAAGAATTTTCCTGTCTAAAACTTCTTCCAGCAATAGAAAGTCACAACTTTTTGTTTTTTTCTGGGAGATTATTGACTGTGATTGTGTTGACAAAAGTATGTGCCTTTCTCTTCCTTGTTTTGGTTTCTACAAAGGCAAGTATTATTTGTAGAGTGGCCATATTACTTATCATCCAAGTCAGGTTACTTTTGAGAGTAAAAGACAGCACTAGTTATAATTATAGTTATAATTATACCAGAGTATTAAGCATCAATTGAAACTATCTTAAGCAAATCAAGACATGGTTATGCTGATTATCTAATTAAAAATGTAGACCACCTTGAATCTTTCTACAAGTATGTGGATGTAGAAATAACACATAGGGTGAAAGAGAAGGACAGAGAGAAAGAGAGAAAAAAAGGGAGGGAGAGAGGGAAACAGGGAGATTAAGGATAAATCAAAGATCCATTTTGAGAGTCCTCTGTGGCACAGCTTTACCTAAAACAGTTTTTCCTCCCCTTTCTCTGCCTCTTTCTTATAAGTGCCTACAGGGTTATTTAGCATTTTATCTCCAGCCTATAACCCAGTGCCTCATATACGCTACAGAGTCAGTAAATAATTTTTAAATACATAAATGAGCAAGTTTCTCTATTAAAATTCTCTTAAAAATTCCATTTCCCAACTACTCTGGCCTATATGCAATTTTTCCTCCATTGAAATCCTATGTCATCTCTAGTTTTAATTGCATAATTAAATATTTAATGAAATACTTTTCCATTTTGTTGATTAATTTAGGCATGGGGATTCTATCTCTATTATACTGATTCTATTAAAATGTACTCCTGGCCAGGCGTAATGGCTTACACCTGTAATCCCAGCACTTTGGGAGATTGAGGCAAGCAGATCATGAGGTCAGGAGTTCAACACCAGCCTGACCAACATGGTAAAACTCCATCACTACTAAAAATACAAAAATTAGCTGGGCGTGGTGGCACGTGCCTGTAATCCCAGCTACTCAGGAGGCTGAGGCAGGAGAATCGCTTGAACCCAGGAGGCAGAGATTGCAGTGAGCTGAGATCGCACCCCTGCACTCCAGCCTAGGTGACAGAGCGAGACTTCATCCCAAAAAAAAGGGTCCTCCTTTGGTATTTTCTTCTGTAAATAGGGATGAGTATAGTGCCTATCTCATAAATCTCATAAGTTTATTGTGAAGATTAAGTCAGCTAATAAATATGAAGAGCCTGGCCAATACTAAGTTCCTATTTTATGTTAGTTATTGTTATTTTTATTATCTCTTCTGGGGAAGAGATGAGGCCATTGCACTTACTAATATTTGAACAAAAAATAGTGACTTCATTATTTAATGACTTAAAAACATGTTGATCCAAATAAGGTAAAATGGTCATGTCTGGTAGACTCATGAATGACATTCAATGTGCAGTGATACCAGATTTAAAAATTATTTTTTCCTGAAACACTCTAATTTCAATATTTGAAGCTGTGTTTGTGGGTATTCAGTTTTCTTTACTCCTTCATATGAGAGCATATTGGCTATAGTGAAGTGGGTGGGAAAAAATGCCTGGAATTTAAATTTGAAAACCATAGTTTAACAGATTTTCATGGGTTTTCTGAAAGTAAGATGAACTTAACTCACCACTGTTATTAATATTCTTTCTTTTGATTTTATAACACAAAAGTTAAAATGTGGGCCAGGCGCAGTGGCTCATGCCTGTAATCCCAGCACTTTGGGAGGCCAATAGGTGGATCACTTGAGGTCAGGAGTTCAAGACCAGCTTGGCCAACATGGTGAAAACCCCATCTCTCCTAAAAAATAATAAAATAAAATAAACTGAGCATGGTGGCACATGTCTGTAATCCCAGCTGCTCTGGAGGCTGAAGCAGGAGAATTGCTTAAATCTGGGAGGCAGAGGTTGCAGTGAGCCAAGATCACACCACTGCACTCCAGCCTGGGTGACAGAATGAGACTTCATCTATAAAAAAATAAATAAATAAATAAATAAATAAATAAAGTTGTGCTAGCAGGTAGCATTGGCAGAACTTCTAATTTACCCAGAAATATGACCTTGGTAGATCTTAGGCAAGTGTGTCAAAAGAGTACCTATAGTAGAGTTGACTTCTCTGCTTAAGGAAGACTTCATCCCCTCATGTCAGAGCTTATACTTGAAGACCTTGCATTCCTTGGTCCTTAGTTGAAAGTTCACCAATCCAACTTTCAGCCCTTTCCCTTGGAACACATTCAGAAACACATTGGTCCCCGGCCCCAGTCCTCTTATCTGTAGTGGAGGCAAGCGCCATGTTACAGCTTCTTTATGACCCACATCTTCTTTATTTCCTCCTGACTTTCTGATCTGAAATGCTGGCAGTATTTGAAGATCTGGAACATAAGTTTTGCTTCACTTAAACCTGGTTTCTCATTGACTTAGGGTTCCCTTAGACTAGTGCTGTTCAGTGGAACTATTCTACAAGGATGGAAATGTTTTATGTCTAACTTGTCCAAGATGTTAGCCACTAGGCACATGTAGTTACTGGAATGTGGTTAGTGTAACTGAATAAATGAATTTTTAATTTTAATTTAATTAATTTAAATAGCCATAGATAGCTAGTGCTATCATCTTAAACAGTGAACTATCTTCTCCTACACAGATTTTATCCGAGTTACAGTTCCTGAGGAAAACAAAATAAGCAACTATGCTATTTATTTATGATGGCAATCACTGTTTAAACCACATACCTCAATAGCCACAAAGACATTTAATGAAATTGTGAGATACAATAGAAACATTGACTTAAATCAAAGTCTTCCCTTGACTTTGATAATGCTGTCAACCTCTTGCTTTTAGTTTTACTCCTTTCATCTCTCTTTAGGTACATACTGCCAAGTCTTAATGTTGGAGATCCTCAGGAATAGGTCAAAGACCATCTCCCTTTCTAGCTCCATATTCTGTTTCCAGTTTACCGCAGTCATGCCTATAGCTTCAGAATCTTCTCTACATGGATTACTTCCAAAGTTGTATCTTTAATACACACTTCTCTTTCAGGCTTTCTCAAATATAACATGCTCAGAACTGAATGTGTGACTCCTCTCACAATCTTGTTCTTGACATCACTGAATAACACCAATCTAGATGATCAAGCCTGAAAGCTAAGAGCCATCCTTAAACATCTCTATCTCCTTCCATTAATGTCAAAGTCATCTCCAACTCCAGTTGTTTTCACTTGGAAAATAGTTTTCAGATCCATTCACCTCACTTAGTCTCCACTGTTGGCACCACGATCTAAGTTACCATCATCTCTTACCTGGATCTCCTGCTAGAAGTTTCTATGTGTCCATAGTCACACAGACCTATAGAAACAGAGTTTTGTCATGTGTCATGCTCCCTCAAGTCTTGGAGCCATTATAATGTCTCTAAAATTAAGGCTGCTCAAAATAAACTCCAAATTCACAACCCTCCCCTCCTCCCCTCTGCCCTGTCCTGCTCAACCCCTGGTTCCTGGTTCATGTTGAAGTTTTATTCAGACCCTAACTCAAATGTCACTTCCTTAGGTTAGTTTTCTTGATTCCCCAGATCGTATCTGGACTCTGTTATACATTTTCCTATCACCTTGTACTTCCCCTTCTGAGCACTTATCACAGTTATAACTCTCTTTAATATTATCTCTCCTGTTAAAAAGATAACTTCCATGAAGGCAAGGATTCGTTTGTCTTACTCATCACTTAATTCTTGGTGCTTGAGTAAGTACATGCACATAGTAAGTGCTGAATAAATTGATTCCTTGGATACTTAATGTGAAGTTAATTGTATACTCTTACTGCCTCAGGTTAGCAAGCTGCACTGTCACTCTATATTCACATTAGGAAATTGACAGGAAAATGAATTTGGTAACTTGTTATTCACGTTTAATCTTAATCCTCAAAACTGAGTTTCCCTGTGAATGAAACAATAAGTCACTGGAAATGTGGAGTTTTCAAAACAAACTCTTGATGTAAAGTTTTATCCTTGTGTTATTGCAGGTGCAAACTTTCCAGCTGTTCTGTGATATTTTAAATGTGTTTCAGATGATTCATTTACTATTTTGAGTAGTTTATCTTGGAGATATATATGTATTTTAAATTTAGTTAACTTACTGATACTACTCTCATTATTGTTTTGTAGAACTATGTTCTTCCAAGAGATCTTGTCAGAGACTCACCGATGCCATTAATTGACCGTGGTTACTGACTTCCAAAGAGTCGTCAATCCTTCAGGAATAATCTTTGGGATCAGTTGTCATTATCTATCTAGCATGACACCATCTACGAACTGTGTTATTCAAAAGTGGAACCTTTTCTATTTCCTGTGTCATTGTTTCCAAACACAAATTTGACAATTTCCATGCAGGAAGGGAACATGAGCGCTTCTGGACTTGCACATGAATTTTTTGTCTTTACCTATTAATCGCTCAACCGACCTTGTAACTAGCTTCCTCCCTTTGATCTGATACTTTCTTATTTCACGCTTGCAGATGTTTTTAAGTGTTCTAATATTTCCCCCCCTGGGGAAACTGGATGCTTTATGGTAGTTGATGACATAGTTTGCTAGGCCACCATGGTTTTATTTCATAACTTTTTCTAGAAAGTAAACTATTTAGGTTGAGGATGAGAAAAATTGTGGAGTTATACTAATCTAAATGTGACATACTCTTCATTGACTTTCCTGGTTGACAAGTTATCTGTCTATTTATCTATCTATCTATATCTTTTTTAAAAATTAAAGCCATTTAAATACAAATTACTTAAAGGAATTGTAGACTTTTAAAGATTCAGAAAATCAATTTAAAAAATATAAATGTCCACATCATTGAGAATATTCAAAGCAAGTCACAATATCATTTAAAAATTAGCCATGCAGTAAATATCAAATAAATTATTAATGTATATTAATTTTATTGTATTTAGTAATTAAAATGGTGAAAACATCATGAAATATTTATACTCCTCTATGATCAATAACTATTTATACAAATCTTTTTTTTAGGCCACAGAAAACTTAGGTTCTCTTTAATTAATGAGTTATTTCAACTAAACATTCAACCTTTGTTTCTAGAAGCACACCTTTTTTTTATTTCCTAAGGCAAATTGTAGTTTATTATAATTCTGTTAATCATCAGACTTTGTTACTATTAAGCAACAACTGAGAAATTAAATAAAATAATTCTTTTGAATTGAGGAACAACTGTTTCCAGATGATTGTAACAATAGTAATAATAACAACCATGCATATATTCTGTTAGCAGAATGAACAAATATAAAAATAAGACCAAACTTCATTGAAAGCAAAGGTCTAGGTTTCATATGTGCATGAGAAATGGAAATTCAATTGCTAACCCAAATCTGAACTAAAGTCACAATCAAACTAACTGTTCCAGTGTATATAGGGGAGGGGACACTGGATGGTTTACCTACTTTGGAGGAGGGTGTTAGCTATTAAAGCCATAACCTCAACAGATTATTAAATTCAAGAGACTGATTGAAGGAGCCATTCGGATTATATACCATATGCTATTCTAAATTTTTGAATGGCTATTAAAAAAACAAACAAACACAGGTTCAGATTTTTTTTTCCCTATTAAAATGCACCCTGTTGAGTGTCTCTGAGAACACACACATTGTCCTCATCCAGGCATACCTGTGTTCTATGGTATACCCGTCTTGAAGGCATGTTATTTAGCATGGGGATAGAGAATTTAGTTCTGTGCCTCAGGTACAATCCTGGCCTGTCCCTTTATTACCTCAGGCATATCGCTTAACCTCTCTGAAGTTTAGCTTCCTCCTCTTGTAAACCATAGGAATAATTACACCTAATTCTTCACATACTTGTGTGGATTAAACGAGATAATTCATGAAATTACACCATGAGTGTTCAGTAAGTACTAATTTTTGTTAGTTCTATTATTCACCCCATGGACTTTGAATGAGTTCTCTTGGTTGGGCTTCAAAGCCATTACATTTCTTGTTGCAATATTATCATCAGAAAAGGATGTAGTATTAGCTTCAGTATGACTGCATTTGGTAGTGTGAGTCCTGGTGTTAGTGCATTTGGGTTTCTAAGAAGACTAGACATTAGGACCAGATTGGCTGCTTCTGCCAAAAGAAACAAACCACTTCAATTTCATTAGCACAGCCCTGCAAATAGCTTTTCAAGTAGTCAGGGAAGTAAAAGTTCTATTGAGCTTGGGGCTATTTTGCATTATCTCCAAGGGACACTTTCTCCCTGGAGAGGCCACCTGCATCTTATAACTTAAGAGGGTCTCTCTGCTAAGTCCTGGAGTTTCCACACAGCTGCTGAAGACAGACACACATTCCTAGCATTTGGCATCACAAAGGGAGCTCAAAGGCCAGGCGGGAATCTTGCTGTCATTTTGTCAATCCCTTGTCTGTTTTTCCCCAGGCTTCCCCAAAATTTCCATTAATCTTGGAGCCAAGAAATACAACACAATCAGCTTATGCAGTAGCCTTTAAAAAACTTAAACTTTTTATTTAGAGATAATTGTAGGTTCACTTGCAGTTAGAAGAAATAATATAGAGAAATTCCATGTACTAAGCATCCTTTACCGAGTTTCCTCCTATGGGGAAGTTAAGATACAGAATAATCTCATCATCACAAAAATTCCTCTTGTTTAGCTTTTATACCATATCTCCCTCCCATTTCACCCTCTCCCCCATCCTCAATCCCTGGCAAGCACTAATCTCTTTTCCATTTCTGTAATTTTGTCATTTCAAAAAGGTAATATAGATTACATCATACAGTGTATAACCTTTTGGCATTATCTTTTTAAATTCAGCATAATGCCCTGGAGATTCATCCCAGATGAGGGTCCATCAATAGTTTGTTCCTTTTCACTGCTAAGTAGTATTCCATGATATAGATGAAGGACATCTGGGTTGTTTCCAATCTTAGGATAATATGTATAAACCTGTTATGAATAGTTACTTACAGGTTTTTGTGTGAACCTAGGTTTTTACTTCTCTGTAATAAATGCCAAGAGTGTGATTGCCCGGTGGTATTGTAATTACACGTTTAGTTTTATGAGAAACTGCCAAGCTGTTTTCCAGGGTGACTGGACCATGTATATTCCACCAGCAATCTATAAGGAATGTAGTCTATCTGCATCCTCTCCAGTATTTGTTGTTGTTACTATTTTTAATTTTAGGTATGCTGACAGCTGTGTAGCAATCCTTCATTGTGGCTTTACTTGACATTTCCTCAATGGCTAATGATGAACATCCTTCTTAGCAGTATTTTGCAGATGGTATACTTTAAGAGCTAGTATGCCATCTGAAAGGGGGATCCATTTTAATAATTGAGGCCAAAATTAATTTATTTGGATGAGAATCAGGTCCGAAAAAGAGAGAGAGTGTGTGAGCTGCAGTATGCTTCATCTTGAACTCAGGTTTCCTGAATCCAAGCCAAGTGAGCTTAATCAGACCCTATCGCTAGTATACATCAGAGATGATTTACTTGCTCTGAATTGCATGGTAAAAATAGAGCAGATTGATGGCCAGTTAAGAATATCTGAGTAATATAGTGATTCTCTGTGTAGTATCTAGCAATTTATTATCTATTGGGAAATCAATAAATAATTGAATTTTTTATACATACATTATATATGTAAATCTACATACATATATGCAAATATCTGTATATAGGTGTATCTATGTCTCTCTAGCTATCTATTTATCTAGAGAGAGAGAGACATATTCTTCCAAAAAACTTCTATCTTTTTTTTTCTAAAGTAGACACATTAGAAGTTTTGTTTCACTATAGCAGGGAATATATGAAGAATATGGTGTTTTTATTATCTCAAGTTAATCTCTAATGTTGGTAGACATCCTTTAATCAATTATCAATAGGGACAGTGCTACATCATTCTATTTGGAGAAGCCTCAAATAGGATATATCGGGAAGAATGAAACATCACTGCTATTGTATTTCTGCCCAAAATGCACAAACAAAATCTAATGATAAACAATCAGACCTACATAAATTAAGGGAAACTTCATACAATAACAGATCTGTACTATTGAAAAAAAAATCAATGTCTTGAAAGTCAAAGGAAGACAGAAGAACTTCAAGATTAAAGAGAACTAAAGAGCCTTTGCTCAGAATAGACTACTGCAGAAATGATGAACAGTATGTGTAACTGACACATCCCAATACTCAGAGAGGCTGCATTGCATTATTGAGAAAATTGATGAAATCAAAATATGTCCTATGAATTAATTACATTTAAGTTCCCTTGTTTTCATCATTGTATTGTTTTTATGATCTTTGTATGCCTTATGTATTGGCACAAAGTCCTTGTTGCTAGGAAATAAACACTGAATTATTCAGGACATAATGCCTGCAACTTACTCTCAAAAGGTTCAAGCACTACAAAGTGTGTGTGTGTGTGTGTGTGTGTGTGTTTAGAAAGACAGGAAATAAAGCAAAGCAGTAAAATGTAAACATTTGTGCATCTGGATTAAGAATATGTGGAAGATTTTTGTACTATTCTTACAACTTTTCTCTAAATTTGAATTTATATTAACTAAACTCTCCTCCACCTCCAACAAAAGAAAGGAAACCCATGCCTGTTCAATGTATTCTGTAGTTCTCATTAAGTATTAATAGGGTCAGTAATGAAGGTTCTTGGAGAAGAGGGAGTTCACCCTCTTGATATGCAGATGAGGAGACAGAAGCTCCCAGAAGTGAAATACCCTCTCAGGTGCTTCCCAGGAGGGTGATGGAGGAGCTGGGGCTGAAGATGCCTTCTGATGCTCTCCAGGGACCCTTGCTTGAGCTCTGGTCAGGCTCACACACAGAGCAGGGAAAATGGTAGTCAAGAGCTCTGTTTACAGTGAGAGACTTTTTGGGGAGTGGGAGGTGAAATGAGGTGAACTGAGAAATTGTAGAACATTTCAGAGATTCAGAATTTACACATGTATTGTGACTCCTTACTCTGACCTGAGAGATGTCTTACCACTTTGACTTTGCTAAGAGACACACTCTTTCCATTTGAACCTAAAAAAGGACAAAACTCTGATGACCACCTCCAAAGCCAGCTGCTGTGCAGACCCAGCTTGTAGATGGTATAAAAATAATCCAAAAATGGGCTTAATATAGGAAGGAGTAAACAATACATGTATCTAATTCAGAAGGAAGGTATTTCAGATAGGGGCTGATGTGGCCAGCAGAAGAAATAGTTACAAGATGGAATAGATACTAAGTGAAATGCACCCCAGAAGTAATCTCAAGTAAGACAGGATATTTATTTCATATTTATAGACTCATGGAGAAGCTGAGCTTTTCAGATTGTGAGCTTACACTGGCAGTTTCTTCCATGTGCAGATAGCCCTAAGCACCTGCTTGTAGACCACAGGTTAGGAGACATCCAATAAAGAGCTGGAAGGTCGTAGTTCTTGAGGTGATCTCCAGAGCTGAACTCTAGTGCTGAGCATGACAGCTAATACAGTTTACTCAACACGTTGCTGTTTAAATAGAACTTCAATACGCTTTCTCATTTACCCGTCACAGAAACCCTCCAGATAGACTACGTTGAGAGAGGCAGGGCTTGAGCTCCACCACTTGATATAAATCAGTGCTCTTTTCTTCCCAAGATGGGGCAAATTCCCAGAGATCATCTCCCCCTGCACCCACTGTATTTACAGAAAGGGTGAAGGCCAAAAAAGTTGAGCCCTTGAAACCAAAGAGCAAAGTGTGTTGCCACCACTGGAATACAGCATCTTTTAGATGCTGGTGTCTCATGTCCATTAGAAGAAGACATTTTAAATCTAAATATTGGAAGGAGTAAATAAGGATCTACTTTCAATCATTCAACAAATATTTATTGATCATTTACTATGTTACAGGCACAGTGCAAGGCTATGCAAATACAACCTTGACCAATACAGGTGTGAATTTTGCACTTGTGATACATATAGGCTAGGGGGCAAATAGACAAAAAAGCAACTCTGCCGCGTGTATTCTAAAGAAGAAGCCCAAAGGGCCAGGAGGCGGGATAGCAGGAGTCCAGCTCTGTCCTAAAGATCAGGAAGGCTTCCTGGAGGAAGTGAGATAGAAGGCCTGGAATGGGGATGGGATGAGAGGAGAGAGAGGCACAGAGAACAGCTAAAGAAAATATATAGCTATATGACTTGAGAGAGAGAGAAAATGTGGCTGAAACAGAGTAAGGACTTTAATGGTAAGTGACCTCTAACCACCCCCTCACTTTCTCCTAACCACGAACACACACTCATCTTTCCCATTCAAATTCCCAGAAATCCTAACAGGAATCTTTTACCATTATTTTCAAAACTAGCCTTGAAATGATTTATTTTGTCAAGTTCTCAGCAGAGAAAACTGCTAACACTATTGAAATCAGAATCTCAGGCAGTGGTACCAGGCCTGAGTATTCTTTAAAGCTTCCCAGGTGATCCCAAAATTCAGTCTAGTCAAACTTGGGCCTTTAAACCCCTTCTTGACCATGGATGCTGGTTAAGACAGGGAGAAAAAACGCCTCTGGCACTGAGAGGTGGAGGGGAATGGTGAAGAGTATGTTCTAGCTTCTGAGGTTTGTAAAACATGTTATGGAAGTGAAGTGAATGATGCCCAGAGATCCCAGGACAATGTCCTCATTTGGGATCTTTTACAAAATTTAATCTTGAGCATTTATATATTTTTTTATTTTCAAAGATTTTTGGGGAACAGGTGGTGTTTGGTTACATGAGTCAGTTCTGTAGTGGTGATTTGTGAGATTTTGGTTCACCCATCACCTGAGCTGTATACACTGTACTGAATTTTAGTGTTTTATCCCTCACCCCCTCCCACCGTTTCCCCCAAGTCTCCAAAGTCCATTGGATCATTCTTATGCCTTTTCATCCTTATAGTTTCACTCTCACTTATGAGTGAGAACATACGATGTTTGGTTTTCCATTCCTGAGCTACTTCACTTAGATTAATGATCTCCAATTCCATTCAGGTTGCTGAGAATAACATTATTTTGTTCCTTTTTATGGCTGAATAGTATTCCATGGTGTATATATAGCACAATTTCTTTATCCATTCATTGATTGATGGGCAGTTGGGCTGGTTCCATACTTCTGCACCTGCAAATTATGCTGCTAAAAACATGCATGACAAGTACCTTTTTCATATAATGACTCCTTTTCTCTGGGTAGATACCCAGTAGTGGGATTGCTGAATCAAATGGTAATTCTACTTTTAGTTTTTAAGGAATCTTCACACTGTTTTCCATAATGGCTGTACTAGTTTATATTCCCACCAGCAGTGTAAAAATGTTCCCTTTTCACCACATCCCTGGCAACATTTATTATTTTTTGACTTTTTTTTTATTATGACTAGTTTTTAAGGAGTAAGGTGGTCTTCTTGGCCAAAAACCCTAAAGGAAATGCAATGAAAACAATGATAAATAGGTGGGACTTAATTAAATAGAAAGTTTCTGCACAGCAAAAGAAACAATCAGCAGAGCAAACAGACAACCCACAGAGTGGGAGACAATGTTCACAATCTATATATCTGACAAAGGACTAATATCTACAATCTGTAAGGAACTCAAACAAATTAGCATGGAAAAAAAAAAAAAAACAAATCCCACAAAAAAATGGGCTAAGAATGTGAATAGACAATTCTTAAAAGAAGATACATAAATGGTTAATAAACATGTGAAAAAATGTTCAACATCACTATTGAGCATCTGTATTTGACTATGAAAAGATTGAGGGCTAGGTGTGGTGGCTCATACCTGTAATCCCAGTGCTTTGGGGTGCTGAGGCAGGGGCATCACTTGGGCCCAACCTGGAATTTGAGACCAGCCTGGGCAATATAATAAGACCCTGTCTCTACAAAAAACATTGAAAACATTAAAACAATTAGCTAGGTGTGTGATGGGCACCTGTCATTCCAGCTAGTCAGGAGGCTAAAGCAGGAGGTTTGCTTGATCCTGGGAGGTCAAGGCTGTAGTGAGCTATGATCCTGCCACGGCCATCCAGCCTGGGTGACAAAGTGAGAACTCTGTCTTTAAAAATAGAAAAAAAAAATCAGGAGCTCAATGTTCAGGATGCCAATGCAGACTTTTCACTGTTGTTGCTGGAGAAGGAAGAGGGGAGTAGATGGTGTGAGCCCTGGAGAATTCTCTTCCGGCATCATCTTCCTGTAGAAAACAGTGTGACAAAGCTGTGATTCCCCAAAATTCATTCCTTGATAACAATTGTGTTTGTGCTACATAGCCTGAAGCAAAGCTAACAGAGGTAATAGCTGTTGAAAAAAAAAAATTAACGGGCATGATGACTGATTTACAGCTTTGTCATAACATAAATTATAACAGGAGATGGAGGGAATGGCTTTTTGGAAGTCCTGCTTTTCTGCAGAGGTGCAAGGCCCTTGCTGCTTTTCCAGCTATTGTTAAGTTTGCTAAAAATAAGATCTGTGCAATATGTAAACATCACCCCGCCCCAAGTAAAAATATGGATCATTCAGATACTAGAGGCAGGAGAAAGTCAGATGTTGGCCTAAGGCCTTAAGTTCCTGTCCCTGACAGGCTCTGAGCTTGTCAAAACTGCTCTTCAATCCCCTTGCTAATAGCATGGTGTGCTTCAGTTACTGAATTGGTCACGTAATTAGCATACTCCTCTGGCTGGGAAGAAATCTGTGGGTACACTCTAAATTAAAGAAAACCAACTTGTTGTGCCAGGTTATATAATTTAATGAAGAATCTGTAGACGGTGCCTTTTAAAAAGTATGATTCTGGGTATAAAATTAAGCACTCAAGCCGAATGTTTTCTCTTTTAGCTCTCAGCCAAGGCTCACTGTTGTGTAAATGAATTCAATGCAGCCAAAGGCCCATCTGCTTCACAGGACAGAATCAAATGAGACCTGGATGCTTGGGGTCTATTTGCCCCTGCTTTGTAGCATCTTGGGCAAACCAGCACTGATGTCCAATGTGAGAGGCAAATATTTCTGCTTTTATCATTGTTGTAAGCCAGTTTTTTTTTTTTTTTTTCTTACCTCTTCTCTGTTTGTTATTTAAACAACAAAAAAACCTGGTGGTAGATCTATCTGACCTCATTGAGTCCAAAATGGCATCTCCCTCTCCTTGTTCTTCCTCTCTGGCCCCTCCTTTATTTTTCTTCTTTTCTTTTTCTCTTTCATCTGGCTTCTCCACCCAAAAAGCCAAGGGAAGTGAGGTAACAATAACTTTGTTGCATTTCACCTGGCCCACCCAGAGAAAATCTATTTCTAGGCAAATGCGGAAAACCCAAACCTTGTGGAACACAACCGGCCCTTTAATCTAACATCCTCTGTGCGCTGCAGAGTCTAATGTTTAATTTGAAAAGCAATCTGAAAATAGCATGAAAGGAAACGTGGAATTTGCATAGCTATATATATGTTTAAGATAGTCATAGTCGTTTTGGAAAATACTGTGTTTGAGAGCTGAGCCTTTACTTGAAGTTGCCCGAATTTTCTGGACTCCTCTGAGATAAGGAGTGTAATTTTCAGTTGAGTGATGGTTGCTTTTCTGCACAGTTGTCTTGATATTAAGGAGTCAGAAGTCAAAGCCTGTCATTTTGGAAAATGAATGCTGATATTCAGAGCTGTTTGAGTGATCAAAACTAAAGTCACAATGACGACGAGGTTCTAGTTTATTTCTAATATCCGTTGGATTGCCACGCTTTTGAGAATCTTTTTAAAAATCTTCTGTTTTCTCTTTCTTTCCTTTTATCTTTCTTCCATCTCTTTCTCTCCTTTTCTTTGCCATTTTCGTGGCCTTTTTAAAAATCTTTTTTCTGCATATTCCTTTTTTTTCTTCAAAGTTTAAATTGCACTCAAATCTTTTCATAGGCATGGCCTAAGTTTGGCTTATTCCAGCCCAGTTGCCTACAGATGAAATCCTCTCTCCATAAGCCATTTGAAGGACAGCTTCCATTTCCAAAGCCTTAAATTTAATAGCTGGAGAAAAGAAAAACAAAAATATCTGCTGTTTCAGGCTTCCTAACATTTCTACCATGTTCAAGATGCCTTTTAAAACATTCTAAAAGTTGCTGGAAACTCAGATGTCAAGCATAAGCTCTTCATTTGGTGAGAGACGCTCCGTGGGTCAAGGAGACAAGGTAAAGAGTGCGGAGGTGTAAAAATTTAAGGGTGATTGCAAACCAATATGTATGCTTCTAGGAAAAGGATTTTAATCTTGGGATCCATGGATAGAAGTCAAGGAGTTTGTAATAATCCATTTTCTGTTGCTTATAACAGAGCACTTGAAACAGGATAATCCACAAAGAAAAAGAATTTGTTTCTTACAGTTATGGATGCTAATAAATCCAACATTGAGAGGGTGCATCTAATGACAGCCTCCTTACTGGTTGCATGGCAAGGAAGATGAGCGTGCCCATGTGCTAGCTCAGGTCGCTCCTTCCCCTTCTTGTAAAGCCACCAGTTCCCCTTTCGTGATAACTCATTAATCCATTAATCCATGAATGGATGGATTCATTCAATTCTCATTGAATTGAGCCCTTGTGATCCAATCACCTCTTAAAGGCCCCACCTCCCAATACTGGTATATTGGGGATTAAGTTTCAACAACTGTATTGGAAGGGACATTCAAACTACAGCAGGGTCCATGAATTTAATGAGAAAACATTACTTCTTTGTATTTCCTAAGCTTTAGTTGAAATACAGCTTTTCTACCAATTATAAATATGAACAAATAACCCATGGTAATGTCAGCATTCTGTAACATATTACAATACGGTTGTTGACGTAGAGACATCTGGTCTCAACAGATGCTTTATGTCCAACACTACTTAGATGTTATGGTGAATATTAGACCTATCACTAGATCCTTCTATTTAAAGCATTATATATATAGCATAAAGAGAGCACATGCCTCACAATAGCAATTAAAAATATTATTATAGATACACGGGAGCTAAGCTATGAGGAGGTATAAGAATCATACAATGGACTTCAGGGACTTGGGGAGAAGGGAGAGAGGGGGCGAGGGATAAAAGACAACGAATATGACGCAGTGTCTACTGCTCCGGTGATGGGTGCACCAGGTTCTCACAAATCTCCACTAAAGAACTTACTCATCTAACCAAATACTATCTGTACCTCAATAACCTGTGGGGAAAAAAATTAAAAAAGATTATAAATATTTCATTATTCATATTTTTCTTAATTCTTTATATTTTATTTAATGCATTTAAAAATTGTTATTCTGAGAAGCAGTCAACGGCTCCATTGAATTGTAAAATGAGTCCATGTAACAGGAAAGGTTAAGAATCTTGACTCTGAGAGGAAATGATTCTTCCAACTGGATACTGAGTGGTTCTTGATTTTGGAAAAGGGGAAGGGCATAGAGGTAGAGCAGAAGAGGAATCTGGAATTTGTTTGGGGCCTAACAGAGCTACCAATTGCTTCTGTTGGTTCTGTATCCAGAGCTAACCACCTGAATAGCCTTTTACAAATGTGCAGAAAGGAAGAAAGAAAAAAACATAATTTACACTAGACAGGGACATCTAGGGCAGCACCAAAACAAAAACCCGGCTGGGTGCGGTGGCTCACACCTGTAACCCCAGTGCTTTGGGAGGCTGAGGCAGGCAGATCACTTGAGGTCAGGCGTTTGAGACCAGCCTGGCCAACATGGCAAAACCCCGTCTCTACTAAAAATACAAAATTTAGCCGGGCGTGGTGGTAAGTGCCTGTAATCCCAGCTACTCAGGAGGTTGAGGCACAAGAGTCACTTAAACCTGGGTGGCAGAGGTTGCAGTGAGCTGAGAGCATGCCACTGCATTCCAGCCTGTGTGGCAGAGTGAAACTGTCTCAAAAGAAAAAAAACAAACAACAAAAAACACAACAACCCCACAAAAAGTCTCACAGCAAAACAAAAAACAACAGCCTTCTTATGTTTTCCTCCCTCTTTTTGGACATTTTTTTTTTCTGGTACTAATACTCAAGCTCCTTTTCTTTTCTTTCTTTTTTTTTTTTTTTTTTTTTAGCAGTTTTGGAAATGTCATTTTGGGTATATTCTAGAAGATGTTCATGCACTTCAGTGTTACTTTCCATAGGAACTTGTAGGCAAAGCTGCTGTGCCATTGATTGAGCCCTTTTTCCAAGCTGTCACACACTTACAACTTTTCCTGCCTAAGTCTTTGCTGATATTTACAGCCATAATAAAAGACCAGCTTGCCATGGAGATTGCTATTATCTGTGGGAGAGGTTGGTTTATTTGCAAGACTACAGAAAGGTCTATAAACTTACATGGGAAAATAATACTTATTTGTATTTCCTAAGCTTTAGTTGAAATGTACCATTTCCATCAATTATAAATATGGACAGTAAACCCATGATAATATCAGTAATCTGCCACATGTTACAACACAGTGGTATTGTCAGTAGGGGCTAGAGATATAAACTGACAGCCACTGTGTATGCTAAATTTCCAGCTGTGAACCACATTGACTTTGGGAGTTAATAGTTGAAGTAAAGTGAGTCTAATGAGACATCATGTTTTTCCAGAGTTTCTGTTAAAATAGTCTCATCAGAATAATATTGAGAGGAGGAGGCCTTGTCAGAAAAAGCTAGTTTTTGCTTCTATGATATCTTCTGATTCTGCAAGGTGGTGGAAAAGAAAAAGCAAGAAGGAGGAATGTGGGAAGAAAATGTGGGCAATGAACTTTATGGGGCCTGGGGGACAGACACAGACTTTAGTCAAAGATATCTAGATTTAAGTCTCAGCTCTGCAACTTTCCTAGCTGTGTGATCTTTGGCATGTAGCTTAACTTCTCTGAACTACCAGTTCTTCATTTGTAAAAAGAACATAATAGTGGTATCCACTTAAAGAGTTATCATAAAAATTTGATAAGCTAGGCATGGTGGCTCACACCTGTAATTCCAGCACTTTAGGAGGCCAAGGTGGGCAGATCACTTGAGGTCAGGAATTCGAAACCTGCCTGACCAATATGGTGAAACCCCATCTCTACTCAAAAAAAAAAAAAAAAATTAGCCGGGCACGGGGCCACACATCGGTAATCCCAGCTACTTGGGAGGCTGAGGCAGGAGAATCGCTTGAACCAGAGAGGCAGAGGTTGCAGTGAGCTGAGATTGTGCCACTGCACTCCAGCCTGGGCTTTAAAGTGAGACTCGTCTCAAAAAAAAAAAAAGAAAAGAATTTGATGGCATATAATGCATTAAGACATTTGTCACAGTGCATGGTACCATGTAATAAGAACTTAATAGAGGGTAGCTTTTGGAAGGCTGCTGCTGTGACCAGGTGAGTGTGTCAGCTGAGCTGGCAGAAGTGACAAGACTATGAGCAGCTGCTGTTTTGACACATCTGCTGTGTTTGTCTCTGATCAATCAGCAATCCTGTCCCACTGGGGAGGGAGTGTTCTTACATTGGTCTTCCAACAGCCTGGCCTACTTCCTTTATTCTGAATAATCTTGGTTTTTTATTATTTTTATTTTTTATGAAGTAACTGGCTATGTCAGTTTTGCTAACTAAAAAATCAGGGTCTTAATAGTAGTTAGCATTTACCTGCCTCACATGCTGGATTAATCAGTGTGCGTGTGAAGTCATGGAATTTCTTAAAGTCGAGATAGTGATTCTGCTACTCCCATAATGAGGGTGTGAGCACTGAGGTAAGTGTATACATACAGATTCATATCTGCACTTGAGCTTTTGTTCATATGTAGTTAATGTTTTAAATGGGATAATCGTTTGACTGATAAATAAGATAATTCATGTGAAAGTCTTTGTAAACAGCTAAGCATTAGTAAAAGCCAAACTTCATACTTATTAAAGTTGTTGCTCAAAACAAAAATCATGTAACCGTTGGAAAATTGCCGACTATCAAGGAAGAAGTCAAGTCCCTGGGGAGTAAAAGGGGATAGGAGATCCCTAAGCTTTAGCCCTGGTTGATCGCTAAATAACCAGGGAAGTTACTGCTCCATTTATAATCTCACCTTCCTCTTCTGTAGAATAAAAATACCCCAGACTTGGCCTATGTTTCAGCCTTCTTGAGAATCATTCTTGGAGAATGATGCTAAAAAGCGATTGAAGAAGAGTATGGTAGGTGAAATTTTGGGGTGGTTCTCTACATATTTCTTGCTTCTTCCCATAGCTGGTAATATAAATCTCGTTCACAAAATAACACTATTTTAAAATCTACTTAGTTCTTAGTAAGGACCTTTTTTAAAAAGTTCAGTGAGTGGTTAGAAACCCTCATAATGGTCTCTAGCCTCCTGCCATTTGGACCTGGACTAACTTAAAAATGATACCTGCCTTGCCTCTAATTACCTGTGTGTTTATTGCAGCTAATAAATGTATTTTATACAAGTTATTATTTTACAGCTTAGATTTAGCTGCATATTTGTTTTAAAAAGTTCGACAACAACAAAAAACATAGCTCATCTCCTAATGGACTGGGGCATTCATCTGTTTTGAACGTGGAGACAGAAACTTAAAGAGAGTTTCAATTTGTCTTATATTTATTGTGTATACAACTCACTGGACTGGACACTATGAAGACAACAGAGGGGGTAAGATATAGTTCTGCCTTTAGGAGTGAAATGATCAATCATTCTCTAAAAGACTGTCTGTTTGCCAAACAGCAAAAAGAAACCAACTGGTTGCTAAATACGTGATTTTCATTTGCCTCATATCTGCACTGGTGTCCAACATGGAAGGAGTAAGTATGTATCCACAAGTGCAGAATGATTCGCCCAGGGTTAGTTTAACAATGGCTATTATTCATAGTAATAGGCTAGTTTGCATGGACACTCCTAATTCAAAGTGATGTCCCGCCTGCTTTAAAAATAGGTCGGCGTGATAACTTATTGGCATAGTCACCCTTGGGAAATCACAAAGGGATAGCTCTTTACCAAACTGGTGGCTGATATCCAGGCTTGGTTTGAAAACTGTGCTTTGAGGGAGCCTTGTTTCTTGTGCTTGGCCAGAAAAGCACAGAAACACTGAATTATAATGTACTGCTTTTAAAATCAAGATTTGGCTATACATTTAGGATAGTTTATGCAAAACTGGCAGAGGTTGGTTTCTAGCTTTTTTTAGTTTCTAGGTTTGATCATTTCCCTCTGGTTAGTGTGGAGAGAACTAAAGCCTTCTGTTCTGACCAAACAACCACAACCCAAATAGGCCAAAAGACTAGGAAAATACCAGGACAAGTGAAATGAGGAGTGTCCTTTAGAGCAGCCAAGTTGAGGCACAGAGCTTAAAACCAATGCTAGGGCATGCCCGAGAGATTTCTTAAGAGGGCTGATGGCACTTCTTTTTGAAGCTGTAAAGTAGTGGCTGTTTACATGAAGGCAGAAAAAATGTCAAATACTATATAGCTGTGTCTGTCATGCTCTTCTGTTATTTTTTCCTCTGTGTACCATTTTGGTAACAGTTTCTTAATTTTCCCCTGGGGAAGCATTTCTTTCTTATTTTCAGTTCCTGGAGTTTGGATGGGACTTACACAGCCTCTGTCTGCTTCCACCACCACCAGTGATAGTCACGTGGCCCATACTTGACCAATCCGAGCACTGTATCCCCAGCCAGAAGGATTAGTTTGGAGTATGCTCCTGGTATACCATACAATTAGAGAGCCTTATTCCCAGGGCTTCTGCTAGAGATTTTAGGGAATAGGTGCTCTGTTCTTTCTAGATTAGATGTACTAGCAGTATGTAACACTCCTGGAGACCATCTTTGTCACCACATAAAGGGATCTCCTCTGAGAATGACGCCAATCCAGAGGAAAATAGAATTGAGAGATGGTGAGGGGTTATATTCCTGATAACACCAATTCGGTTATATTAAAAGGGGATCTAAGTTCAGCTTTGCCTAAACCCACAGATCCAGTTAATTGATTTTTCTCTTTGCGTAGATTAGTTTGAGTTATGTTTCTGTTGCTTGTAATGAAGAGTGCTTTGAATAATATGTGGTGTTTTATAAAGCCCATGTATCAGTCATCTATTGCCATGATAAGGCTGCATAACAAAATACTTTAAAAAAAAACAACCTCAAGGACATCTGACAATAGTCATTTCTTTCTTATTTATTTATTTTCTTTCCAATTTTTATTTTAGGTTCAAGGGGTACACGTGCAGGTTTGTTACATGGGTAAAGTCTTTCTTTGTAGTGTATTCATGAGGTAGTTGAGATTGGGTTTGTCCATGCTGGGTGTAGTTAGGGTAGGTTCCTAGCTTCAGATTGTTCAAGTGTACTCCATGTATCTCTTATCCCTTTAGAACAAGTGGCTATTTGGGGCATGTTATACTTTTCATGGTGACGGGAAGCAATGCCAAACAGCAATCCCAATTATACAAGCCCAACTCAAGCCTTCTCCTCTGTCATGTTCACTAACATCCCACTGGACAAAGCAAGTAACTTGGTTAAGTCTAGCATCAAGGGAGTGGAGAATGGCACTCTCTCCACAAATATGGGGAAAAGGGAGTGAGTATTTGATGACCAATAATCTACCACAGCCTAAACTTAACCAAAGGAAATAAGGACTAGGGAATATAGAATCATGGAATTCTAAATCTGCTGTAAATATAGTAACAAACAATGTGAAATATTTTAAATACATTAATGTAACAAAAGGCTACTTTTTAAGAACTGAGATATGTGCATTCCTGAAAGATTCAAGTTTTGTTCTAATACTAACGATGTTGAAATTAGTTTTTTTGTTTTGCTTCGCTTTTGTTTGTTTGTTTGTTTTGTTGTTGTTGAGACGGACTCTCTGTCACCCAGGCTGGAGTGCAGTGGTGCGATCTTGGCTCACCGCAAGCTCTGCCTCCCGGGTTTACGCCATTCTCCTGCCTCAGCCTCCAGAGTAGCTGGGACTCCAGGTGCCTGCCACCATGCCCTGCTAATTTTTTGTATTTTTAGTCGAGATGGGGTTTCACCGGGTTAGCCAGGATGGTCCCTATCTCCTGACCACGTGATCCGCCCGCCTCGGCCTCCCAAAGTGCTGGGGTTATAGGCATAAGCCACAGCACCTGACCTTGAAATTAGTTTTGAAATAAGTAGAATACTGTATGACTGCTTCCTTCTGACTCAGGGATTACTTCAGTGATATAGTCATCAACTGAGGTAGACATTCAATAGCAATTTGTGTAATTTGATTTTGAAATTCAAAATCGTATATCTTATATCAAACATTGTACAAATATCATGAACTATAGAGGGAGTATAAGATTAAAGGAGAATAGCTGGGTGTGGTGACTTACTTGTGCCTGTAATTCCAGCTACTCAGGAGACAGAGGCAAGATGATCACATGAGCCCAGGCATTTGAGACCAGCCTGGGCAACATAATGAGACCCCATCTCTACAAAAATAAAATCAGAAAAAAATAGCTGGCCCGTAGCATGCACCTGTAGTTCCAGCTACTCAGGAGGCAGAGGTGAGAGGATCGCTTGAGCGTAGCAGTTCAAGGCCGCAGTGAGTTGTGACCACACCACTGCACTCCAGCCTGGATGACAGAGAGACTGTCTCTTAAAAAATATAAAGGAGAATATCTGAAGGCATAATGATAATGCCTGTCATTCTTTTGGGTGCCTCCTATGTTTCACGTACTGTGCTAAAGAGCCTCAGTGACATTAAATAATGTGGTCAAATTCCCACATTCTGGTGAGAGCCGGAGAAAGGACATCTACCCGAGGATGTCTTGTGTCAGAGCTTGGGCTCTGGCTTCACTACAATGTAGGAAATTTAACTTAGACAATAAGGATGAATTGGCAGCTTACTAATGGCAGATGTGTCTTCTCAATTCTAGAAAATGCTGCATTGATAAAGAAAACCATGTTCCAGTCTTGCTTTAAAGCAGGAGGTTGAACTAGGTGAAGAGAGACTGGTTAAAGAATACAACTTTAACCAGGGATCAGCTGGTACGATGACGCAAAGTACAGGACCTTGTGAGGCTCCCATGGGAGTTTTCTGTCTTGCACTATGGGTAAAACAATTGTCCTGGCAATTCATCATGAGGAGTTAATGTAACATGCATAAAAAGGTTTTTCATATAGCATGTGGCTGAGGGAGCACAGTTGTCATAAAGTTCAATTCAAAAACAAAAACCACACTAGCTGTCTGTCCTGGTTCTGTTACCAACCTGTCTAAAACAGAGGCTGAATTTGGTAATCTCTTGAAATCGCTTGTGACCCTTCACTTCCGGGGTTGTTTTGATTTGGGGACTTTTCTAGCCACTTGAAAAAAATATCTTTTAAAGGGTGATACTGTCCCTTGTTTTGTTTGAGTTCCAGCAGTATTAGGCTGCCTAAATGATCACAACTGGGCAGTAAAAATTCCTGAGGAAGCAGAAACATTCAGTTTCAAATTCCACTTGAATTAATGTATCTGGAGGTAAGGTTTTATAGTTAAAAATTTGGATGGAAAACATAATTTTTTTCTTAATCTTTCCTTTGAATCGAGGTAACATCAGATTGAGGGTTGAGCGTAAAGTAGCTGGAGGCAGTAACGTGGTCAGTCCACCCCCACTCAAGAAAACGAAACCAGTGAAAAATGTCTTCTTAGGATTTGTTATGTCTCTGTTTGACTAGCTAACAGTTTACGAGTGATAATGTGGATGATGGCTGTGATAGTATCTTTAACACAGTTAATATAAGAATATGATTCTGTTTATAAGGCACTTTTCAAACAAGGTAAGCACAACTTGAAAGTAATTGCATGGGAGGGTTGATTCCAGACACGTGGAGGCACGATTCTCAATTCTAATTTGAGCCTGGAGACAATTAGATTTAAAACAAGCAGGAAAAGTGCCCACTTTTCATGGGTTGTGAAGGGGAAAGAAAACCTGATACATTTTTGTGAATCTCCTCCTCCTCTTCTACTCTTAGGATGGGAGGGTTGCTTCATTGCTGGGTAAGGTCCTGTGCAAACACACAATGCTGAGAATAATCAAAAGCCCAGAAAACTGAGTCAGGTACCTGCCTCTGGCAAAATTCTGAGTGAATAGATGGGTGCCCTGAGTGGCAGCAAGCAGGTGATCTGTCAGAACATGAAATGAGAGGAATTTCGAAGTTATGGCCTTGCCCAGAGAATATTATGCCTCCCACTTCTGAAGGTTTCAGTCTAAGAACCCAGAAAAATAACACTGTATTACTCCTGGGAGATCTGCTCAGAGTAACATGGGTCAGAAGAACTATTTTGAGTTTCCTAGTCAGAGTGGCATGACCTGGCCATGTTATTATTTTTGTGACTCTTGCAACTCAATGACCTCTTCTTTCATTTTTTTTTTTTAATTTGAGGAAAATAAAGGTGATGAGTTGAATCAGTGGTTTTAAAATTGTGAACTTTGGAGCCCTTGTAGTCTTTAGAAACCTCAGATGATCTCAACAACCACTAAAGCCCATCACAGGTTTGGCAGACAAGTAGGGCAAGCAGGAAGAACTCTATTCTCTCCACTTCCAATTCATTGCATACGGGGCTTAAAACCTAGATGATGGGTTGATAAGTGCAGCAAACTACCATGGCACATGTATACCTATGTAACCTACACATTCTGCACTTGTATCCTGGAACTTAAAGTTTTAAAAACAAGAATATTTTCCTAAGTTTAGGTTTGGATGTACAACTCTGAACAATAACTTCTGTACTTAGCCTTTTTACTAGTCAGTGTACTTGACCTTAAAGCTTGCTCCCCTCTAATTCCACCATCCTGGGTGATCCTGAGCACCAGAACCAGGTTCAGAGTTTATTCTTTCTCAGAAGAAACACAATTCAGCATTATAAGTATCACCTTAGGCCTTAGGAATATAAACAACAAAAAGATGATCCCTGCCCTCAAGGCTTTTATGGTTGAATGAGGAAAATACAGGCAAACCTATCATTATACTGCAACAAGGTGATTGATTAAAGGGAGGCCAATGCCAAGGAGAGAGGGAATGTAGAGGGTGGATTGCTTAGTCCAGCTGAAAGAGTAAGATGAAGCTTCAAAGAGAAGGAGGGCTTTGACAGTTTAAGAGCGAATGTATGATTTTAAAATATAATTCAGGTCGTTTGAGTCCTCTGCTTGAAATACTCCAAGGGTTTCCCATTGGATACAGAATGAAATCCAAGTCCTTCTGTAGTTACAAGGCTGATATGATGTGGCCTGCGGCCTTTCTCAGACATCTGCTTCATCCTTTTTGGCTACTCCATGCTCATTATCCTCTCCTCTTCCTTCCTCAACAAGCCACGCTCATGTTCAGCTTGTGGCTTTTACTTTTGCCATTCCCTTTAGCTGAAATGCTTTCCCCACCGAGTCTTCAGTAATGACTCTTCCTAATCACTCTGGAGTCAGAATAAATGCAGTAGCCACTTTCCATATTTCCAGTTTTCCTCTTTCTGGATACAAGCAAGGGATCAGAACTTGCCTGCCTTTTGATGTTAGGGAAGACTAATCAGGTGGCTTGCTTTGGTCAATGAAATATAAATGAAAGTTACATGTGTGACTTCCTGGCAGAAGCATTTCCTTTCCAGTGGGAGGGTCTATGAAGTTTCCTTCTTCTGATATGGAGACTCTAGAAGTCTGTGCTGATATGGAAGAACAATGCTGAGCCATCACGCGGTGGATAAGTCACTGCAGAGCCTCCTGGGTTCATGGACGTCTTTGTCTAAATGAGAAATGAATGTTCATTGCATGAGGCTCCCATCAATGGGCCCCCCAAATTAGGAAAACATGTATAAGGAACATAAGCTATTTACATAATCTTTCTCAATCTCAATTTTTTAAGTCTTAGACTCTAAAATCTAACAATACGAAAGAATATGGGATTTATCCTGAAATATTATTGAGTATTTATTGGTAACAAAGTTAGATACAAATTTGTTGCTGAGTTTACAATCCACAAGTCCAGTATTACAGGGAACATCAGTGTTTTCTTGTTGTTTGTTTAAAAAGTGAACTTTATTAAAGGTGACTACTCTGTAGTGTGGCAGAGAGACTATGTGGTTTTCCTTTAAGATCTGAGAATCAAAATGATATCTTCTTTGTTTCATACATGTTGGCATTGCTTATTGCCAATACATTTCTTTAAACATGCATTGCACATAAGAAAAATAAAACACAAAAGTGGAAATGTTAAGAAGTTCAATGGGGAAAATTATTGATTATAAATAATTTCAAAAAATAACTGGGCAAACTCTAGACATAGGAGAAAGTTTAAGAAGTGTTAAATTGTCTATATGACAAAGAAACAGAAATTGTGTTGAAATAATTTGTTCAAATGTTATTGAATTGCTCATTTTTCTAAAACTACAATGGCCCTTTGAAGCCTGTGGAATCTGTTAACATCTTTAGTGCTTCTGATGCAATACAAATGGTTTCCAATAAATAAGCTTTAGTTTATTTCTCAACAGTAAGTTTTGACTGAAGATCTTAAAAGACGACATTTCCCTCTTAGGAAGCTGTGCTGGAGTTGTTAGCTTTGAACTTATCTAACTTTACAAGCTGAGCTCCTTTTAGAGTTAGATAGTTGTCCTGCATTTGGGTGCTTACAACCTAAGGTACTACCTTCTTCCACCTATATAAGGAAGTTTTGAGGCTGGGTGCAGTGACTCAGGCCTGTAATTCCCACGCTTTCATAGGAGGATTGCTTGAGGCCAGGAATTTGAGACCAGCCTGGGCAACACAGCAAGACTCCATCTCTACAAAAAATTTTAAAAATTAGCCAGACATGGTGGTGCATGTCTGTAGTCCCAGCTACTTAGGACGCTGAGGTGGGAGGATCACTTGAACCCAGGAGTTCAAGGCAGCAGTGAGCTAGGATTGCACCACTGCACTCCAGCCTGGGCAGCAGAGCAAGACCCTGTCTCTTAAAAAAAGTTGACATGATTAAAACCTTATGGAATCAATACAATTAAATCATTTGCATTATTGCCCAGGAAATGTTCAATATTTCAACATGATTATCTTAACAGGAAATTTTAGCATGAAACCTAGGATCAAGCAGGAAGTTACTTCACTTTTCATAATTGCAAGCATTGCTAAGCGAATTCCTTTGTTCCAATACAAACTTCGGACATCTTTGGCATGTCTTTCCTTCATGTCCTCATCTCAGATGCCACAAGGAGATGTACAACATGGCATTATTTTCAGTTCTCTGTTGTGAGCATTCAGTACCGGTTGTGTTCGCATCCACAACAGCGATAAACTATGGGAACTGTCTCTACTTGACATATCTGATTTCTAAACTAATGGGAATTCCAATCTTTCTTTCCATCAAATGCTTAAAACACTGTTGAATGGATGAAATTATCCTCAAGCACTATGAGATATCCAATGGCATAGGGAAGGTACATGTACACATTGGACAGAAATGGATTTAGTGTTGAACTCAAAGCCAGAGGTCAAACTACTACTATTCTTTTTAAAAATGGGATTCTTTATGTGACGGTGCTGTTTTCCTTTAAGATGATCCTTGCAGCACATGATAGAGAGGAGAAATCCTGCCCAAGGGAAGTTAAACTACGAATACTTCACAAGGGAGTATCTACCCATATATATGGGTAATTATACAGGCTGTGCAGAGCGTAGGCAGATTATTTCATGAGAATATTGCCTTGTTTGTGAAAGCAGGAATGGATATTCACTGAGGTAACCTGGCAACCAAAGAGATAAAGTAGGGGTTCAGGGTAGTTATGGTGGCCAAAGGCGTTGTCTTCTCAGACATTTTCTCAGGCTCTGTCACCTTCTCTGGAGATGCCCCAAAGCCACTACTGAAGGGGTAGGCCTAGGGAGATATGTTCAGACCAGAAGACCTTGCTTCAATGACTAACGTTATTTGGATCAAGGACCCATAATCCAAGCTGAGCCCATCATATTCTCAATTTAAATTGGAACTAAGATACATAGAAAATAAGGCAGTGAATGTTAGATGCTGTCAGGTGCTATCCAGTTCCATGGGACCTCACCATTGTGGAGCACCATGGATGGACTTTCCAAAGCTGAGTGTTTTCTCTGGGAACCAAAGACATCATTGCACATGATCATGGCAAGTCAGAAGTATCAGAAATTGATATTCCTAGGAAGAGCTCTTGAGCAATGACTTAAAAAGTTGGGATATAAACACCTCAGCTTCTTTGCCTCTTGCCTGGGTAACTCTGAGGCATGTGTTTTGTACCAATTTCCAGAGTTTCTTGGCAAGATGAAGTTCCGCTTGCCCACAGAGGTAACTGGCTTGATCATACACATTGTATTTGTTGTCTTCTCCTCCCTGTTTTACTCCCCAACCTCCTGGTCAGTATTTCCTGGGATTACCTCCCAAATAAAATACTTGTACTCAGATTCCTGTCTCAGAATCCACTTTTAAGGAACCAAAAATTATGACAAAACAATAGGTCAGGTAGATTTAAAGTCAGTTGGGTCATAGCAACCCAAAGTGACATATGTTCAAGTTAAAGTGGTGAGAGGAAATAAAAAAATTTTTAAAAACCCTTAGACTGGCTTACATAACAGATAATGGAGAGATGAGTAGAGGGTAGAGATGAGAGACCATACCATAAAAGGAGAGAGCCAACCAGTAGGCCAGAGATACTGCTTGGGAACTTTCTAGCGTTTGTGTTTTGAGAGATTACAATTAGGTTTTCTTCTTGAGATAGTATAAAGTCTATCTGCTTCTTGCTATCCCTGGTTGACACAAAAGTCAAAAATCAACTAAGCTGGAAGTTTGAGGGTCAAAAAAAGCTGTTTGTAAGGAATTGCTAGTATACAGTCCATTAGTTGAGTAGTAGAAAAGTACAAATCACCAATGAAGAGGGTTTAATAGGGGAGGACCAAAGGCCTGACAGAACTGGCACAGGAGGTGAGAAAATTAAGCTGTGATAAGAAAAAGCATGTTTTGTCTATTAACCTGTAATAAATATTAGGGTGAAGAAGAAGCCTGAAAGTGCTTTGAAAAGAAGCACTTACTGATATTCTCTGAGCGTAAGTCAAAAGTGGCCTTAAAGATGCCAAGTAAAAATCCCTGCCAGGCTCAGTGGCTCATGCTTGTAATCCCAGCACTTTGGGAGACTGAGTGAGGAGGATCACTTGAGGCCAGAGGGTTGAGACCAGTCGAGGCAACATAGTGAGATCCCATCTCTATAAAAGTTTAAAAATTACCCAGACGTGGTGCCAGTGCACCTATGGCCCCAGCTACTTGGGAGCTGAGGTGGGAGGATCACTTGAGCCTGGGAGATCAAGGCTGTAGTAAGCAGCGACAGTACCACTGCACTCTAGCCTGGGCAACGGAGTGAGACCCCATCTCAAAAACAAATCCTCATGCCACATGGAATCTATACTGGTTATCTTTTCACTCTGCCTTTCAGTTTTTACATGGAGTGGGATTGTGCAGCATTCTGAGTTCTGTTTTACTGGTTTTGTTTTTTAAACAAACGCTCACATTCTCGGCCTAATGGGAAGGAACATTAAGCAGATAGAGATAGAAACTAGGGTGGAGAGGGACAAACCATTGGTCATCCAGGGTGAGGCTGGAGCAACACTGAGTGCTAAACGAAAGTTATTAATTCAATGAGCTTCAGAAATGATTGGGAAGAAATTATTGGAGACTCTAGATTACAGCTTTTGAAAAATCCGCTATCAGTAAAGAATTAGTAGCAACCTTGGGGATTCTCATGAATCTAATCAATAATTGAATTAAATAAGAAAATTGAAAGACATTTGAGGAAAAGGATAGATAAAGGACGATGATGTGAGAAAAGCACAGATAAATAAAAGATGGAGAACCTTCCTGGTAAAGTTCTGTAATAGGTTTTCTTCCTTGTTAAATCTTGTTCAAGTGCTTTGGCCTATGACATTCTCCCTCCCCCTCACACCCACACTCGTTGAAATTTACATTCTTTTCAAAATTTGTCCAAGGACAACATTATGTAAATTTCCCTTTAGAATATACGAATGGGATTTAAAAACTCGTCAAAGGGAATTGAATGAAAAGGATTTCAGTAAATAGCACTATTAGTCTGTTATCAGAGGGGCACAGAGAAAAAAGAGACAAGGACTGACCTTAGTATCTGATGGCAGTTAGTCCCATGTCACAGCCAACCTTACCGTGTCTTAAGAAGAATAAACAATGCTTTCATTTTTTTAAATAAAGTTTTCATTTTGAAATAAGTATATATTCACAACAAGTTGAAAGAAAATGTACAGAGGGGTCTCCTGCACTCTTTTTCCAATGTTAACATTTTGCATAACTATAGTCAATATCAAAACCAGAAAATTGACATTTTGTCAGATATACATGAACTCATTTGTGTGTATGAGTGTGTGTATGCATGAATGCGTCCTGTGCAATTTTATCATAATGTGCGGGTTTGTGTAACCACCACCACAATCAAGATACAGAAGCTAACCCTTTATAGCCATTTCCCCCTTCATTCCAAACTCCTGGCAACTACTAATTTGTTCATTTCTATAATTTTATTTCAAGTGTGAAGTATAAATGAAATCATACAGTATATATAACCTTTTGGTGATTAGCTGTCATCATTCAATGTAATTTTCTGGGGTCTATCTAAGTCATTGCTTATATCAGTATTTTTTTTTTTTTTTTTTTT